>NC_068393.1:13277735-13580235 GCF_023724105.1 Carassius gibelio
ACCAGCTCGGCACTAATAAATTGCAGCAGCTGGTAAAGCTGTAATCACTGTCAGTGCTTTAATGCAGTAATTGCTATGCTGTTCACCTGGTGTGTTACTCTCACACATCAAATACTACTTTTTTTTTTTTTTTCAATCAAATGAGATTTAGGTACTTTTTCCCCGTTCTCTTCGCTTTTCTGTACACATGTCTCAAATAAATATGTTTGTTCCACATATAGTCTCTGAAACAGAGCCTCTAACACTCGTGACAGCTCTGGTATGTATGTGTTTGACATTGAGAGGCAAAGCAGCTGCTCTCTGCTACACCGAGTTTGATTTTACATTAGAAGTCTCGCTTCATAATTGGGAGCGGCAGGGATGTTGCAGTCTAATGAGATGTAGCTTATGTGAAAAAGACAGCTTATATGAAATGTGTTTATGGATTTTGCACACTATATTGGCAAGCCCATTTTCTGAGAAGCCTGTCATGTGTGTGTGTGTATGTGTGTGTACTTAAGTCTCTCTAATGTGATCAGGATTGCAGAGCTTAAGGATATGTTGAGTCTTTTACAGTAACCTTCAGGGCTCTTACAGAACAGAGTTATAAATATACATGAGAAGTGAATTTATGATTGCCTGCTTGTGTTTCCCGTTTGGTTTGGTTGTTTTATTTTGCATGTAAGAGAGTAGTTCATGCATAACATATGAATGAGCTTTTTCTTTTATTTACTTTAAAGAGATAATTCATGAATATTTGCTGAAAATTTACTCACCCTCAGGTCATCCAAGATGTAGATGCGTTTGTTACGTCATCGGAACAGGTTTGGAGAAATTTAGTATTACATCACTTGCTCACCAATGGATCTTCTACAGTGAATGGGTGCCGTCAGAATGAGACTCCAAACAGCTGCTAATAACATCTCTATAATCCATATGACTGTGTGTGTTTGTAATAAATCTATTAAGAAGTGTTTCCACTTTGAACCTTTGACCAGTCCTCTGTCCATAATATTGCTTTCTCCAGTTGTCTTGTTTGATTCAGGAGAGAAATATACACAGATCAAGCACCATTTCCAAGCCAAAACCATCTAGGGAAAGTTCTAAACCATCTTTGAGTTTTGTTGTGAGAAGACAACAGGGAATTGACCTTTTCATTGGAAGAAGCATTCATATAGATTATGGAGTCATATTTTGGTCAGAAGTGATGGTTTATTGTTAACATGCATTAATGATTAATTTGTTTCTTACAAACAGGCAGCTTTTAATTTCACAAGATATTGATTGATGGCGTTGTGTGGATTACTTTTGGATTATTATGATGTTTGTATCAGCTGTTTGGACTCTCATTCTGACGGCACCCATTCACTGCAGAGGATCCATTAATGTGCAAGTGCATGTAATGATAAATATCTATGTTCTACTGAATAAACAAGCTCATCTTTTTGATGACCTGAGGATAAGTCCATTTTCAGGAAATTTTTTGGGTGAAAGAATCCATCAAGATTTTAAGATTTAAAGGTTACAATGTTTAATATGTACTGCATAAGAGAAACATAAAATTTTTAAGTGCCTTTTTACTTTCATTAGTTTATTTTGAAAGTATTGTTACGTAATTTGGTCTATCTGTTAATTTAAGATCATAAAAACTGGAATCCACTGTAATTAATCATAATGTTTATATGCTTCAGTCTTCATCACTGATCTGATGAAGTTCTAGTTTGATTCCTGCTAAGAAGCATATATATATTAAAAAAAAAATTGTTTTACTGTTTGCCACAAAAGTATAATTGTTGCAGCTATTGGCATAAAAACACATCATAAAAGTAGTATGTTCTAGTAGTAGACCATTTTTGTTTTTTAGATTGCCAGCATATAGATAATGAGCAACCGCCAATTAATAATTCCTCAAATATTTTTTGGTTGGAGCCACATGAGTAAATGCTGATAGAAGTTAGATTTTTTTGATGAAAGTTGTGCATATGATGAGGATGACAGTGCTGTTTTTACCCCTGAGAGGTAATTGTTAGGTGTTTGCGTGTGCTTATGATGAGAGCCGGAGCCCTGCGGTGAAGCTCACTGTGGAGAGACTGAGCTCTGCTGTGAGGTGCTAGATGATTGAACGGCTCTGGAGGATTTTCCAGAGCTTATTTGACTGTGGATAAGTCTGGAGTCAGGCTTCTAATCAAAGGAAAAAAGAGAGAGCGCTTGACAGTTTAAATAGAGTAGAGGTGTTTGAAGCGCCTGGAGGTTAAAAGTGAGGAACAATGGGAGATTATTACTTTTGGAGACCTATGGCCCCAACTCCCAAATGATAGGGCGCCTCTCTTTAAGACAAGAATGGAGGATCTCACCAGTGCTGAGATCCAGATGTAATTTTGACATTTTTCATGATGAAGTCATTCTCTGTTCACACTTTTTGTCTGATGTCATAACTGTATGAAAGAGGAATAGTAGTTGACATGTCGTGCAGGAACAGCAGTGTTCTGCAGTGTGCTGTACCATTTAAAATGCTTCTTCTTCTGTAATTGTTCAACTGTTTTTATGACCTCATAATAATTTAATTTAATTTAATTTAAAAGCTGTAAATAAAGCAAAGATCAAATTAGATTGTAAATACGATTTCAACTTTTCTACTTTCAAATTTCATATTTAATTTAGTTTGTTGCTCGCCATTTCTTTGTAATCGTTTATGATATTTGCTATCAATTTCTGAGTGAAAACAGCTTCTACACCACTTTTTTTTTTTTTCAAATTTATGTATACTTAAACTCTTAAAGTTTTACATTATTCTTATTTTGTGTCCAATGTCATGGTGCATGGTTTTTAATATATTAGCACAGGCTTTAGGAATGAAAAATCCTATTGATTTACAGTATCTGTAATATTCTCAGTCCATCTGTAATTCTGAGAAGGTTATCATTTACAACTTTCACCTCCAGACTTAAAACAAGCACCTTTAAAACAGAGCCAGGCTTACAGCTAATGCACCACAGCCTTCTCTTTCTCAAGTACGCCTCACACATCCCACCTCTCTCTTTAGAAAGGTCACATCTCCCCTGATACAACACGAAGCCTTATACTCAACCGTTTGACATATAATGGTCTGTGGCTCTGGTTTCCATTCACTAATGATAATTCAATAACTGTTTGCGCATCCGGCTGCACTGTCATTTAAAACTAGCCTCTAAAACCTAATACTGAAACTATCTGGTACTTGTGGCAGTGGTGACAGATTTGATTTACAGAGGTGTATTGGAATGGCAGGAGGCTGACAGGTGATCGGGAGCGTTGTCTGTATGTTAACTCATAACTTCAGTGTTAATCCATTCACAGGGTCACCATGACACAAATACATTTGTGACCATGACAAAACGTACATTGTTCTCTCCCCCTTGTTTATTCACAGTGTCCGGTAAGTGGACTCTTTTTCCAGGAGGATCACATTGCAGCACTCTTGGAACACCTTAGAGCTTAGCGTCTTTTTAGGGAACAACAGCAGCGTTCACTAGATGGCCAGCAATGTCAGCAGAGCAGCGGTGGCGTAGGGTTCAGTTTTACACAGTTGTTTTTATTCCTTTACATTTATTTTATTATTATATTGTGAAATCTTTATACTTAATACATCCGTTGTGCTTGTAATGCGCTTTTGTAAATTGCAGAACTGTGTGCAGCTGTAAGTTGGAACATTTTGTTTCTGTTGCATATATCTTATTAAACTCATATGTAAACCAATTCAAAAGTTTGGGGTTGGTAGGATGGTTTTCTGTTCTTGAAAAACATTTTAAATAAATGTTTTCTATTTGAATACATTTTAAACAGTAATTCATTCCTGTGATGGCAAAGTTGAATTTTCAGCAGCCATGTTTTCCATGTTGAAAACAGTTGCTTAATATTTCTGTGGAAACTGTGATGCATTGTTTTCAAGATGATTTGATAAATATAAATATTATATAACGGTATAAATATCTGCATTGGACGACTGGTGCGCACAAAATAAAAACCAAACCATAAATACAGCCCAGGCCTGGTCCTCTCTCGTCCTTCACTATAGTCGCTCCAGTTTTATATCCTTCCATCTCCTACGTGGGACTCGATACCGGCGGTGGGGCGCAGGTGCAGCTCATCTCCAATCACTACACCTGGCCTCACTCCTCGTTCCCACGCCTCTCGGCCCCGCCCCACTCGCCACAAAAGTATTAATTTCTTTTAAAAGAAAGTTTTTTTCTGAATTATTTTCTTTCATTTATGCGTGCTCCTGAGGTTAGGTCAGCTAAGGTTAGCATTGCCATCAATATTTGAATAATATTTCAGTGTGTTGTTAACATGTGGCACGCCTGTGATTGTGGATCTAACAGATCCAAATGGGGTGATGCTGGTTGCCAGTGGATTGTGTATATATCCATTTTATTTTATTTTCTCATGTCATCTCATCTCAAGCTTTGATTTCCTGTCAGTTCTCCTTCTCAAGATACCGCATGAAAGAGGCCCGAGTTCAGTATCCTGTGTTTCTGTCTGCCTGTCTGATTTAAATGGACAGCTGCTTTACTCAAGCCTGCTGGCAGAGTCTTTGTCCTGAGGCTACAGAGTGTCAAAGTGCCATTCAGGAAACTCTGTATGTTCACTTAAGCCGCCTGTCCACTTCCTTTCATCTAGAGGTGGGATGACACACATTCCTCTAATCCAAAGTGCATTAAAACCGGGCAGTCGCTCTGTCAGTCAGTGATTTTATGCGCAGTTGTGGCTTTAGGCGGAAAAAAGATGCGGAAATAACGCAAGTCATTTGTGTGTCAGATTATAAAAGAGCTCATCTCAGTGTTTACGGTCTGCGGGACGTACACTCACATGCACATTCACAGAATCCATCGCACTAAGGACCACAGCAGTTAACTTAGACTTGAGTATTTAAATTATTTTTTTTAATCTATGGCTTCCTCTCTGATCCCTGACTCAACATGATATGCAATGTAGCAGGAGAAATTTGTTCAACTGAAAAATCTCAGCCAAGATTTTTTCTTTGCTTATCTATCTATCTATCTATCTATCTATCTATCTATCTATCTATCTATCTATCTATCTATCTATCTATCTATCGTTCTATCTATCGTTCTATCGTTCTATCTATCTAGCTATCGTTCTATCTATCTATCGTTCTATCTATCGTTCTATCGTTCTATCTATCTAGCTATCTATCGATCTATCTATCTATCTATCTATCTATCTATCTATCTATCTATCTATCTATCTATCGTTCAATCTATCGTTCTATCGTTCTATCTATAGTAATATCGTTCTATTTATCTATCGTTCTATCTACCATTCTGTCTATCGTTCTATCTATCTATTGTTCTATCTATACTCAATATACATTTTAATGAATTATTTGTAGCATCGTGATCAAAACTTAACATAGCATAACATGCAGCATCATGTAGGTCTACTCGTGTGAGAATTCTGATCATAAATTCATTGCACTGTATTTTGTGATAAAATAAATAAAAATACATTTGAAAAGGACCAAAAGACCAAACCAGACTTTTTCTTTGTCCTCTGACATTCTGTCATGCGTAGGCAGTGTGGGGTGTCAGGTACGAGCTGATCTAACACAACATAGTCAGAGCTTAGACCTTCCCACTTTCTCTCTAGTACACTCTCTCTCTCTCTCTCTCTTGCTTGCTTGCTCAAACATCATACTATGCTGTTTTATATATTCTCTCTCTCTCACTTAGCATTAATGCATTTGCTCAGCACACAGTGGCAAACATTACTGGATGTTGATTTAAACCAGAAGCCTGAATATGAAAACTCACTGTCTGTTAATGTTAGGAATAGACAGATTGGCTACAGTGTCACTGGATGGACAACAATAAAGCAACTGAAGAGAGTGGGGAATAAAAAGGAGTTTCAGTGCAGTCAGGAGCAAGTGGAGAAGAGAAGAGTGGATAAGCGTGCGCTTGATGTGCTGCAGTGTGACGTGGATGGATGTGGGATTTCTCCCCTGATCTATGTGTTGATGTGATTGGTGCCCAGAGTTCACCGCTTCACAGGCTGCTGCTGCCCTGGAGCCAGAGCGCAGGAATTCACTCTCACCGAGACTAGCACACAAGACATTTACTTACACACGTTTCACACACCAGATGCCACATGGACAGATACACACTCTGGCAGCAGCACTTCAAGTGATAACCGCACTTGTGTTTAAAACAAAGTGTTGTGCTGACCTTTTTGACAGCTGCCACATCCATTCCAACCTTTTTTAACATTTTCTTCAAGATTTAAGAAAAGGGGTTTTTTTACACCTCATTGTCCTCAGGGCAGGAAGACAATTGTCTTTAGTTTTTGGAGTAACAGCATTGGGAGATTTTGGGACTAGTTGCTCTTTGTAGCATCAGCATCCTTACTGTGGTAAAGCTGTCTGCGGGGGCTTGCCGGCAGCATGCAGGTGTCTTTTGTGTGCACGGACCACCGAGCCGTCAGCCGCAGCACAGAGGACCGACTGAACCGTCAGAACACCAACAGCCCCAGTTTGGGGACCAAAAGCAAGTTTCGCGCCGTGGCAATGGTGGCCCGTAGCTTGGGCCAACTGTCTGTGCAGAACATGCCTTCGTCTGGTGACCACTGCTTGAGAACTGGCATGAAATATAGGTAGGTGAGAGGTGGACTCTTCTGTGCTGCTATTGGTCTTTTTGCTTCATTTAAGACTTTGAGCAAAGTAAAGTTGTCTCAAACTAAAAATGTTGACACTTGAGATTTGATTTATGTAGGGTCAATTTGGTTCACAGGTTTAACAGGTTAAAGTTGTTGTGGTTTAAAAGGAATGTCTGAAATGTTGTGTTAACCAGTGATGGTTGTGTAGTTGGCTGGTTAGTTCTTCTGTTAATCAAGCTCTTGGGGCAAATTTAATAATTGTGAATGTTAAGAAGGTAGTGGTTGAAAAGCATGTTTTGGCATATCTCATTCAGTATGCTTAATAGAAATTTTGTGAATTAAAAATTAATATTACAGTAAAACAATAATATTCTGAAATATTATTACAATTTAAAATAAATTCAGTCTCACATTATTTAAAGGTCTAATTTCCACTATTAACAAACCATTAACTATGACTTTTGCCTCAGTAAACTCCTAATTTGCTACATATTACTAGTTAGTAAGGTAGCTGTTTAGTTTAGGTATGATTACGATCTAGAATAGTATAGAACGATCTAGAAAAATAGTGCAGAATACAGTATGAGCTTTGTAATCCGCCAATATGTTGATAATAGGCATGCTAAGCAACTACTTAATAGTGAAAACTGGTCCCATTACTAAAGTGTTACCATAAATTACTTATTTTTTGAAAATATTAAAATATATAATTTATTCCTCTGATGACAAAGCAGAATTTTCTGCAGTCACAATTTTATACATAGTCTTTAGTTTGACATGATCGTTCAGAAATCTAACAATTTGAAATATTTGAAACACTGACATTGTCTTTTATATGCTTTGTTTTCTTTTTGTATTTACATATTTAAATATATAATCTTAATATTTTTTTTATGGCTTTTTTTTTGATAAATGCTCCATATTGGTTAATTTCCAGTATTCACATTTGTTCACGTTTAAATGGTTTAACTGAACATTTCCCCATTTATATTTTAATTTCTATCTAATGCTGACTTAATCTAACACTAATAATTAATAAAAATTGTAACAAATCTCAATATGAACATCCATTATTTCGCTGCTGTACATTGTTTTCGTGCCTAAATTCATTTGTGGCATTCAAAGGAACTGAATTCAGTTTCTTGTTTTTTATTTAGACAAAATAGTACAAATAGTAATAGTTTTAATATCGATCTCTTGACATCTCCAAAGTTAAAGATCAAGTCTTTCACATGACTAATTAACTGAATTTGTGGGTCTGGGTTCAGAGGAGGTAGAGATGGAGATTTCTGTTAGTGCCTGACTGTTATATCCATTAGCATGTTCTCTATATGAAATGGAGATGCAATGTGATCATGTTCCACTGTTTAGCATTATTGGGAGCACAAGGCTCTCTCTCACTTTTTCGACTGCAGCACTCATACACTTCTGTAACACACCCGTGCTGCTTACTATCTGCTTACTGCAAAATAATAGTGCGCTCGATCCTTAAAGTAAGCCCACCCTCCCTCCTCATTTTTCCATACTGTAATTTACGTAATTATACATCAAAGGCACTTTGTAGCCATGCGAGGAGTGTCTTCTACTCCCTGATTAAACTAATGTGTAACTGAACACCTGAAAAGCTCTCTCTCACTCTGCTGTTACCAAATTTCTTGGCTCTTAAGGCTAATTCTCTCATTGTAATTAAGTCTTTGAAATTAAATGCTGTAAATATGTAAATGTCATATCATAGTCATGAAGGCTGAGATGTGATATGTACTGTCTCTGTAATGTGGTACTATCAATGTACTATAGTTATGAACTACTAGAATAGTTTACGAACAATTTGTAGTTTATTTATGACACGATCACAATTTTCCTCTCAGCAGTTTGCAGCTACAGTGCAATGATGTTGATTAATAGAAACAGACTATGAATGAGTAACATGGCAACGTGGAACCTCTCTATGTCTGATAAGCCAACATTAAATGTGCCCCGGCATATTGTGGTGAGGATGAGTTTCTGCACATGCACCTCAGGCAAGAACCTTTAAAAACCCTACATACTTGTGTGACTTGCGTCTGTTGTGGTCTTACATTTTGTGAATGCTCACTCATGAAATGTCCTCAGCTGATAAATGCAACCTGGAGGGTTTGTTCCTGTCGTCCCATTCTGTGGCGTGTATCTAAATGGGCTCTACGATTATCTCTTGACTATTATCAACGTTCCTGTGCTCGTTTTTGTTCAAGATTTTGAAAGAGGCAGGAAGAGACAGAATGAGAAAGAGGAAGAGGGTGGTGTTGAGGCATCGTGTAAGCGTGTGTCTCTCTGGGGTCTGCAGAAAGAAAACTGAAGTGATGATTACATAAATGCACAAATGGGCTGCAGTTACTGCTTGCTGTTCCCTGGGCTGTAAACAGCAGGACTGCTTTGGTCAGGCCAGCCAGTTATGCAACCTCTATTTGTCCAAGATAAACCCATGAATTCGATGTGGACTCTTAACTGGGAAGACAGAATGGAAGATGATGTTTCTTAAACATGAAGCGTGCAGTGCTGGATTTATGGAAGTTTTGACACTTATGCCATAACAGAATTTCAACCCAGTCTTTATTTCTGTAAAAACTGAAATTCATTGCATCCAATACATACTGTATTGAAGTACTTTTCAGGTGACTTGTCTGCAAGAAGTGCTACAAGCGAACTTTTCTTTTTTCTTCTTGCAGAAGTCTTGTGCTTGTAGGTACATTCTTGCTAAATGATATTGTGTTGCTTAGATCATGTTTTACGACAATTTCAAAGTGATCGGCGCTAAATAGAATGTTCAGTTTTCTCCAAAACAGGTCAATTTGACTAAGGCAACATATTATTACACAGCTTGTTGTATGTATCACAGCAGAAATTAGTCATTTTAAAACCTTAAAGATCTTTCACATTTAAAATTAAAAAACCAACTGCACTAAACGCTACCCTAAATATAACTAAATCTAACTTAACAAAATCAAGCATGAGATTTGACAAAATGTATGTGCTGTGCCAACCATGCTGCTTTAGGTTGTTTATTTGAGACTTTGAGCTCTTTCATTAAATGTTATGGATTGTGTTTCATAGGACATGAACCCTGCATGGAAACCGCTTTTGTAAAATTATGCAAAATCCTACAGGTTTTTACCTCAAATAAAATGTGAAAAACATCCAGCAGATTCTGTTGGAGCTTGGAAATATGCAACGATTTCTTCCCATACAGGCTGAAATGTCACAATTTTTACAAACTCTAGACATGTATTGAAGGACCTTCCTTTTTTGCAAAAGAGGAATACAGACGGACAACACAGTAAACACAAAAAAGTAAAATGTTCCTCTATGTGTTACATTCAATTTTGTTTCAACCACAGATGTCAACAGAGAGCTCTTAATTCACTTCACCATTTTGTGGTTTGCTGCATTGTGACTTTCACCTCTACCAAAATGTGGGTTGAAGTTGCATTCATTTTTCACATTTTTTTTTTTAATCATTTCTTGATCCAACAATAATCTTGTATAGCATTGTTTCGGTTTCTGTCTATCCTCTAATTTCATCGATATACACTTAATTTCCAAAACCATTCCTTAGCAAAGTTTTGCCCAACATCCTGTTTTTCATACCCCCATTGTGATATTTTGGCACCCCATGCGAAGTGTTTGGGCAGGGAGGAATGGGCCCCTGTGGGGATAAGATTACTCATTTTGATAAAGTGCCCATGCCTCCTAGGCAATATCGTGCCTGTAGTTCTCTAGTGAAGCGTAGCCTACAATAGCCTTGTTGATGCATCCTCCTCCTGGTTTTCTAACTCTTTCTTCTGAACATTTTGTCTTTTACATCCCTCATTTCCTTTCCTTACCTTTTCACTTACTTGTGCCCCCAGCTCTCTTATGTAACTATGTTGCACACCTTTCTACTCCTCCACATAAAGCCCTTTTTTAGTCTAGAGTGATGAAACAGTGAGTATACAGGCTTTTTATCTTGCCTGAGTGGATATTGTTTGAAATTTCAGGCTTGATATGATGAAAACATTCCCCCGAGGGATTCCTGGTGGCTTACTGTACATTAAATGTGTGTGAGGTCAAATGTATGCCGTGAACTGTGTGTGTATTGCTATTCTTAACCTCTCTGAAGCTCGGTGTTTGCTCATCTGGCATGCTAATGAGCTTGTGTGTGTGTGTGTGTGTGTGTGTGTGTGTTTTCTTGTTCTTTAATTAAGACATCTGCTGTCTGGGCCAGCCATAGGGCAGTTTTGGAGTCTGCCTGAGCCGAACTCTGCTGTGATGTGTGAGGGTCAAAGACAAATAAAAGTGTACGTTCATGATAAAGAAAAAGGAAAATGAACTGAGATATGAAACTAATTTATATATATTATATATATTAATATATATATATTAGGGCCGGGACTCGATTAAAAAAATTAATCTAATTAATTAGAGGCTTTGTAATTAATCGAAATTAATCGCATTTTAATCGCATATAAATATTTGACCTGAGAACAGTGAGAAGTAATTTTTTTCACATGGATTTATAGTATACCATTGAATAATGACTGAATACATAAGCTTAAGCAACAAAATATTGTTTATTTTTGTTCAACCAAGTCTAGCAGACCAGTGCAATTTTTGCCATTAAGTGTAGCAATAGCATATTTAGAATCAATTTAGAAATCGTACATTTCAGAAATTCAGGAAGCTTATAGGTGCTGGAACCTTCTGTAAAGTGTTTTTTTATGTAAAACACAATACTGTCAATTACATTCAGAACATTGGAAACCCTGACTATTAGAAAACATCTCTCGGTTGCTTCAGAGGCCATAACATACTAAGTCTGACTCTCAATAACCTTGGCCAAAACGATAAAGAGTTCAACATAAACTGTTGCACCAACAAAATAATACATAGTTCAACATAAAGTGTAAAGTCCACGCTAGCTGCTATATATTTTGCGTTGAGGTGATACTTGAGGCTCGATGTGTGCTGTGGTGATATGCGAACGCTAGTTGGTGCTCCAGTATAATCGGTCCGCCGAAACTCATCCAGTGAGAAACGTTCCGCGGTGCAAAAATAAGTTATTAAAAACGCGGGAATTTTTTTTCTGTAATTAATTAATCTTAGTTAACGCGTTATTTATATATATAAATAACGTAATATATATATATATATATCACAGTTCAGCACTATCAACTGCTGTGATAGTGCAGTAAGGCAGTTTGCTGCATTTAGAGACCCATTTTGATCTGTGGTAAAGGCTCTGTCGACATCCATTAACGAATGCCAAAGATTAGTGGAGCAGGCCCAGCGTTTCCCACACATGCAGCCTCAGCCAAGTGCAGCGTTCTGGGAAGGTACTGAGCGAGTTTCTCCTCTCGATGTGCATGTGCCTTTTCAACACCCAAACACAGTAACGTTAGCTTAGCTGCCATTCACCTTAGAAGATTAAAGAAGCTTGGTTTGTTTAAAAACATGGTGAATTTTTTGCAGATTTCATGTTTTGATCAATTTTAGTAATGGGTTTTCCATGTGTACTGTTAGGTAGCAAGATCTCTGGCTAATAAACCATAGTTCTTGTTGCAAATTATGTAAGTTATACTATAGAAATGTACTATAAATGTGTCTATATGCATCTTGCTGTATTGTAATCTAGACTAACAGAACAGTATTGATTATTAAGATCATTAAGCAACTCAGCATGCACTAATTCACTTCAAACTCTGTTTTCATATCTGTCTAGTAGTTTCATATCTGTTGTTGGCCACATCGACCCTGTCCAGCAGTCTTCAGCTCAGACAGAGCCAGATAACCTGCCACAGTTTCATCTAACAGATAATTGGAAATGAAAGCAATATGGAGCCATACAGTAACCTTTAAATACATCAAACTTCACCTTTGAGAATCAGAATAAAATTAAAGAGGAAGGTTTGTGAGGGAGAAGTACACTTTTAAGGAAATCCCAGATCACTTAAATCAATGAGAGCACCTTTAAAAGTTAATTGCTTTTCTTAGAGGACCTCAAAAGCCTTACAAAGAAAAGAAGACCACTTTCACAGTCCCCGAGCAGGTCTGAGCTTTTAACAGGCCAGTCAAGTTATTTGACACCAAACTCCATTTTAGGCCAGTTTACTGGTAGTTACTGGCAGTTGAACAGCACGGGACATAAATGTTAATATATGCAAATATAGCTATATGGCTTGAATTTTTACTGAAAAATGTGGCATATTGTAGCATTAACTTATTATTAATAAATCATTTTTATTTATTAAAAACAGAAGCACTAAATTGTTGCCTATTTTATGAAAATGGGGAAAATATTATTTAATATAAAAATATTATAAATCGTTTTTTCATGCTCAAAGACAATGTCTTAATTTGTCTGTTCATTCATTGTGTGAATTTATGGTTTTGTACTGTTCATTAGCAAAGAAATTCCCAAACGGGTTTGTGAGGTAACTGGAAGCTGTGCATTAGCACATTAAACACTGGACAGGCAATTACTGGTGCTCCAATTCACCCAAATACTATTACATGACTACCCCAGATTATATATATATATATATATATATATTAGTCTACTACATTATATAATTTAGGGTGAATATGAATCAAGAATAAATTATAGTTCGCATCATTGCTTTGAGAGAGTAAAAATTTTGAAATTAAGTATTTGTTGTGTATGTTTAAGTGCAATATTATAAAAGGGGAAGACTTAATAGAGTTTAATGTTCAGTTGTTGTGATTTAGAACCATTTAAATTTACATTGGCTTACTATTGTGGTGAGGGCATATGTCTTTGCTGCTTTAAGGAACAGACTTAGCAATTAGCATGCTAATATGTGCTATTGCATGCTAACAGTTCACTATTGCATCGCTGAAAGCACATTTACATCCAAGAGACTTCTATTTGATATGTGTCCTTAGATCCGGAAGACATACTTGTTTTAGAGTGTTTGCCCATCTGCAATACATCTCTAAAACCATTACTGTCAGACATTAAATAGACATTTAGAAAATGTTTTTAAGATGTTCATGATTTAGAATGTATGTAAAACTGACTTTTTAAAGACGTTTATCAGATGTACGTGTACTATTTGGGCTCTTACAATATTCAGTCATGACACACACACACACACACACACACACACACACACACATATATATATTACACCTATTAAATCTTGTCAGGGAACCTTATAAAACCACTTTTGAGACTACTTTTGGTCACTTCAAAATAATTTATTGTTGAAGTTGAAGTTACATGAACCAATTCTGTTTATTTTACCTAACCGAGTTGTGTAGAACTGATGTACATGATTAAACCATATAATTCCATCACACATTTTTGTCAGTATGTGGTGAAAACACAGTGAATAACTTCCCTGAGGGGTATACAGTATGAATGTCTCTCAAGGATAATTTCACGACTCTTCATACCTTTTAAAAGGTTTTTAAATGTTTTTTTTTTAAACCATAAGAAGGTCTTTTAAAGCAACATCTTTGTTTTGTGCCAGTCATAAATTGCTTCTCATCCTTCAAATAAGAATCAAAAGCTCACTGAATATTTGTAATTATGAAGGCAGTCTGTGTCCTTGACTGTGTGGTCTTATAGTGCTTGCTCAGCACTGTAACCTTGGCTCTTTGCAGACTCAAAAGATATCGAACAAAAGACCCAGGTGGTCTTCTGATTGGTTCATCGGGCTGAAGGTAGCTGTAGTGTTGTATCCAGGCTGGATTTAATTCTCTTTTATTGTCTGAATATGAGTGGGAGTTACAAACAATGACTGCTACAGTACATATGTAACCAATGGCCCAGGTTACACGTAATGAAAACACAATGAGTTGTGCACATAGGTGTGCTACCTACCACAGGGCAAATTACAATATACATCCTTGGACCAGTCTGAAAAACATTAAGTACATACAGTACATTTATTTATGCATTACATTGAAACAGCTATCATTGATTGTAATTAATCAGCATGATTGCATCTGATTTCATCTAAATTGTTTGCAATTTTTTTTTATAGGAACCTTGGGAAATCTGGCTTACGGGTATCATGTCTAGGGCTGGGTGAGTAAAACATGATAGGCTCACACTGGTAGTCTTTTATAAATATCTGAAAATGTAATTAGTTTAGGATTCCCTGAGCAGCACTGTTACATGGTTACACTGTGTCTCTTTTCAGGCACATGGGTGACGTTTGGTGGTCAAATAACAGAAGAGGTAGGGTTTTCATGGATTGTTAATGTGTTTATTTTCAAACTACTGGAAAATAGCATTTAGCATGCTAGCACTTCTTCAGCAAAGCATTAAAATCTGGAGAGAAAAAAAAACATTGACATCACCCAAAGTACAGTATGTTATATTAATAAGTCATTAAAATTTGTATGCATTTATGTCATGTTTTGTGATCAATTGTCATATCCATGAAACATAAACATGTGTTTAGTGCACCTTAAGGGTCTCTCAGCTGTCAGTTTCTCTCCATCTGGGCTCTGTCCCCATCTCTCCTCTCTCTTTCTTCTCTCAGATAGCTGAGCAGCTGATGACGCTGGCGTACGAGAACGGTATCAATCTGTTTGACACAGCCGAGGTGTATGCGGCAGGGAAGTGAGTACTGATCTCCCATCATTCAATGCTGCCCCTTTTAATCAACCAGAGGGATTTACACTTATATATGAGGAGATTAGTAAAGTATTAAATATAATTTTAGCAACATTTTCATCTTTGATTGGACTGTATAGACCTACTTCTCACAGATCTGAAGAATCTAAAATGGTTTTCAGGAAGCCAAATCATTGTTTGCTATTAAAATGTCTTTAATTAATTTTTTTTTAATATAAGGGCAACAAGATTTATGCTTCTTAGTGAAGATGTGACACAGTATTCAAAATTGCAGAGACCAAATGTTAAAGTTGAGGAACTGTTTTTTGAAAAACCCTTAGTAATCGACATTAATATTTGGGAAGGATGTGTTTTCGTAAATGTCCATAGCATGAACAGCCCTAGATTAATAAGCATTTTACTGAGACTATTCATATATATATATATATATATATATATATATATATATATATATATATATATATATATATATATATATATATATATATATATATAATATAAATTAATAAATGAACACTTTTAGTGATAATATATTTTTTATATATAATACAAAATATTGATATTTATTATAATACATTTTTATATTCATTTAAATTAAAAATCTATTAGTGAAAGAAGTTAGTGTTTTGTCAGCAGAATTCACTTGTGCAAGAAGAGGAAAAAAGATGGAAAGGTGAATAGCCAAAACCTGCTAGCTTGCAGTAAATTTAGCAGTGCCGTCTTTATTTTTCTGCAATGCCGTGGAACTGTAACGTCAGGGAATTGCTGATAAAGTCGAGCGGAAATAGCCTGACTCAGTGCAAATCCACTCAACGGTACAAAATGGCACTTTAATGTGGCAGACTTTATGT
Source organism: Carassius gibelio (assembly GCF_023724105.1). Taxonomy (NCBI): domain Eukaryota; kingdom Metazoa; phylum Chordata; class Actinopteri; order Cypriniformes; family Cyprinidae; genus Carassius; species Carassius gibelio. The sequence continues at coordinate 13,293,837 of NC_068393.1, forward strand.
GTGTTATAGGACATAACCTTATATATGTCGTCTGTGTGTGTGTGCGTGGGTCGTTTGTCACATTTTTTAACAATGTTTCATGCCATGTCAAGCTGGCAATGAGGCTTGTGCAGAATGATGAAGACAGTTTGTAAATACTTCAGCACAGACGAACAACCAAACCTTTATTACTCATACACAGATACTCACAAACGTCTTCACAAACAGTAGATTTACTAATCTAGACTGTTAGTTAAATAGAAGACGAACACTAGTACTGTTTGTGAGTTTGTCCAAGGACATCTGCTGCCCTCTTGAGCCCACGTTACAATAGCGCTTCATTTGTTACAAGCTGTCACAAGGACTCGCATTCCCGCAAAGAGATGACGAGGCCTGATGGGAGAACCATTCATGAAGAACACATTGGTCCTGAGGGCAAAAATTTTACATCTGTCATCAGACGCTCTCCCTTCCTTCCACTCTTTCCCCTTTTTAAAAATCTGCTCACAAAAAAAATGAAGCATTTTGCATGTGTTTACACTGGGAGTTCCTTTCATATTGCTATAAAGTGAATGCTTCATTAATCTAATTCTCCAGAAGCACAGAACAGGGAATCCCCCAGTGTAGAGGATGCTTTTGCTCACCGACTGTGATGTAATTGAGGAGGAGAAGGTTTAGGCTGAAATAATAGCATGTTAATTGCTTCTCACTTTCTTGCAGGGCTGAAACGGTTCTCGGGAGTATCATCAAGAAGAAAGGGTGGAGGTAAACATGGATTTGCTGTTTTTAGGGGTTCATAACATTCTCAAGCTCTTATTTGATGTGATTTGCCATATTTGTGAGCTGTTTTCTCCTCCTCAGATTGTCAGAATAATTCTGGCTTCATCTCAATGGAAAGGCAGTTGCTTGTACCTTGCAGCTACTGTTAGGTTGTGAATGATTAATGTGGAATTTACACTTAAGGGGACATTAGCTTTTATTCACCCTACTTACCCTATTTACTGTATGCAAGCATTTTTCCCCGGGGAAAGGTGTCTAATTTTGGACCCATGTTTTTGCCTTTTTTTAGAAACTTGGAATGACTGCAGTTTCAAAGATTCAAAAAAATCTTCTATTGGGAGATGTGAATATTTTTAGCATGACTTTTCTACAAAAGCCGTTTATTTAGATCATCTTCTACAAAGAAGTTTACTTTTTCCATCAACAGAAAAGATATTTAAAATTCTAGATTATTTATTCTATAATATGAATGTCTTTTTAGGGTTAACATTATTATACATTTTATATATTTTTTTATAAATAATTCATACATACATGTATGCATACATACAGGGTATCTGCATGATTTTGCTTAAATGAGAGTTTTTAAGACCTGCACAAATAAAATTAATACCATATGAGCAGATATTAAACTGTAAAATTACTTAAAACCATGATTTACATGTTCAGATACAGGTTTTCACAAAAACATAAAGTTTTATAAAACAATACACATTTCAGCCAAGAAAATGAATGAGTCAAAACAATCAATTATTATGTTCATTTAAACTATTTTTGTAGTTTAAAATTGTACATTTTTATCAAAATTGTATCAGTTATTATATGAATTAAATAACATAAATATAATTTTACATATAATATAGTTTACATTTTTATAATGCATTATCTATTTGTCAGTTTACCAGTTCACATTTACATGTAAAACATGGGTTCATTTTGACATCGAACAAAAACAAATTGAAGACCTCTGGAAATCATAACTAAACTTTTTTAGGACCCGCAGAAACCCTATATATTGTATATATAGGTATTGTATATATTGTATTTGAATATAATATAATATATTAGAATTCATTTAAAAATAAAATAAAAAACCCTGATTATTATGTTCAAATACAGTGGTTCCTGGACTTTTCATTACCTGGACCACAGTGTAATTACAAGAGTCATTTCCTGAAGCCTAAACTGATTGGTTGTTTACCCATCATTCATCATGATGTCAGACCCGTCCTTGTCTTTGTTTCGCTTTCAACCACTTTGTCTCCTGTCTTTCATAGACGTTCCAGTTTGGTCATCACCACCAAGATATACTGGGGTGGAAAGTAAGTGGACGGGGACTTCTGTCCATTGTTTGTTGATTGGATAAAAGCAGATCTGAATACAAGCCTGCTGTTGATTTTAAGAGAGGGGAGGGATTTAAGCAGATTAAATGATTGTAAAAGTCCGACATAAATCAAAAAAGGGAAGTATGTTATTCGCAGAAATATCAAGTTGACATTTTGATTAGTAAAAGTTTAAAAATACAAGTTAAAGAATCATTCAAGTTTATAATATTTCAGTGTGTAGACGTCAAATCCTTGTTTATTTTTCAGAGCAGAAACAGAGAGGGGCTTGTCTAGGAAACACATCATAGAGGGTAAGACTAGTTAGAAATGTTCATGATTACATTTTAACTTGTAAATACAAAAATCCACAATGCCATGTTTTAACCCCATAAAGATCTTCATTCAAGATTTGTACAGTGCTAATTTAATGCTGCATTGTATAATTGAGGTGCTAGTCACCAGTCGGAAATGAATAGATAAGAAAATGTACTTTAACATGTAAGAAATTACTTATTTCGGTTTGAAATAGTACTTTGTTTTTCTGACCTTCAGGTCTAAGGGCGTCACTGGAGAGACTTCAGTTAGAGTATGTGGACGTGGTGTTTGCTAACAGACCTGACCCCAACACACCAATGGAAGGTATGCTTGATGGGATGCTGGGATAGTTTTATCATCTTTGACTCACTTAACTGCTTTGCACTGAAACATGGGACTGTATCAGACCAGCCTCACAGCTCTCAACACATAAAAGAGATCAAACACATTGAGGCCAATGGCAGAGTTGTTTAACTTTTAGGTGCAAAAGTCCATAAATCGACTAATCATGCCATTCATTTTGTAATAAACTACAACGTCATATACAATAATGGAGCAGTGAATGGAGCAGTGAACAGAGCATGTTGTCTAAGTGTGCTGTCAAGATGATAAATTTTGCATCACAGCAGTTGCGTCCGTTATGCATTTAATGGTTGAGTCAAGTTGTAATTTAGTCGTACATGCTCTTGCTTTGGAGAGTTTTACAAATGCATTAAACGGACTAGTACACCTACATCTCGTCACAGTAGAGTTTTGAGGGGCTAAACAACTGAAGCAGCATGAATGAAAGAACTTAGCTTACTTAAATAGCATATTCACAGCACTAAAGCACGGTCATTTTATTTGATTCCGATCTATATGATTTTCTTCGCCTGAATTGGCTGATAATGATCTCCTTAAGAATGGTGAGATATTAAAGGAATATAAGTTAAGCTCCATCAACGTCGTTTGTGTCAAATTTTTCATTACCACAAAAGTTCATTTTGATTTGTTCCTCTTTTTTCTTTAAAACAAGGTTACTTGCAGTTAGGTATTTAAAATGGAAGATTAATGTTAAAATTTAAACAACTTTGCACCCCCCCCCCCAAAAAAAAAAAAAAAAAACATTTTTCTTTAAATGAAATAAATGTTAAAATTAATTAAAATGTGTGCCCTTATAAAATCATAAGCTTCAAATCTCTCTATCTTTAAACCCTCCAAAATCTGCTTCATTCAATTCCAATTTAACTTCCTCAGTGTAACCTCCTTTTTTAAAGAAAATGAAGGATGAGTCTAAAGGAAATTTTGAGGTAATAAACATATTACGGATGCTGTTATTCGAGCCTAACTTAACTAAGCAACTTAACATGCTGTACAGCTGTGAGGGGTATGTGGATAGATTGATTAATGTCAGAGACTGTGCATGATGCATCTGAGGTCATGGTCATGTAGACATGATTGCTCATGCTTGTGCACAGACCTCCAGAGTTCAAGCGTGGTCCCATTACGCTGGGGTTTGCAGAATCCGCTCTGGTCCAGTTCTGCGGCCTTTTTTCCCCCTTCTTCAGAGATTTCATTCCATTTGCTGAGTGGTAACCTCCTCACAGTCTTTTGTTTGTTTGTTTATCACCAGGAGATCCATTTAACACTTCAAAATCAAGAACATTCATCATAGAAGGTACATGGTACCCTCAGTAAGAGTTTTGACCTCTTATCTCCAAAAGCATTTTATGGCTTTGATTTGTGATAGTTTGCCCTCTTGTCCTGGTGTGAGAAACCTGACCGTGTCCATAAAATGCTGAAGATTTCCAGCAGTTCCTCTTAAACCTGGTATGCTGTAGAATGATTGATTTCTTTGACTATCCTGTCCATCTTGCAAGTGAAATTTGGAGTAGGTCATTGCATCTTACTGACTGACTATAGTGTCTGTTTTTTTTATCCTTTTTCTTTTTTACCATGCATTTTCATTCCATTTTAATATCTTCTCCATTATACATTTCTCTTAGTTCAAACATAGTTCAATACAGTTGCATATATCATACATATTATAATGAAAGATTAATAATTAAATACATAGTAGCACTTTAACCTGCTTCCGCTCATACTTTGCTTTAGCTTATATTTTGTAATATTTTTTATTTCTTTTTTTGCACGATGATTGACTGCAGTGTCCTCACCTTCCCTGCATGTGAATATTTTATTATTGCAAGCGACTGCTCTCTTTTTTGCATGTGTCTGTCTTTGTATTTAGTCTTTTTTGATATTTACTCTCTGTCTGCTTATGGTTTACAGTGATATTATTCGTAAATCTTAAAAAAGACAAATGCTGATAGCAGATCCCACTGGTAAATTGCACATAGCACATAGCCTGTCTTCAGATTGTAAATTTGGTTTACTAATTTGTGCATGCTGTCCTTTCCAGCCTGCAGTGTTTTTACCTACTAAATAATAGTAATAAGTAATTGTATGTTTTTTTTATGTTTATTTATGTATAAATTTTCTTTTTTGCAGTTTATGTTAATATGTATTTCTTGTAGTTGTGGCCTCATCATTAAACTATAAGATACAGAAATGTGAAACATTAAATGATGTGAATAGGAGCACGTTAAATATATTGGCATCTAATGTGGGTCTATAAAAAAGGGACTCTATAGATCCACACAATGCATTTTTAAACGAGCCGTTTTTGGATTCCTTTAAAGTGTTACTAATCCAAACTTTTCAAGAATTGACGTCTGAAGGAGGGGAGACCTGCGACTGCTTCTTAAATTAATGTTTGTGTGAAACTACTGCAATGTGCAAAATATGGTGGCCACCTCTATAGTACTTGACACATATGTTCTATTATTAACATAGTTTTCTTTTATCCATTTTATCTGGCTCCTTTCTTATAATAGGGTATATACTTGTAGCAGTGTATAATAATCTCATGACATGAAGAAGATTGTAGGCTGGACTGTGGAAAGTTGCTCCTCTGCTAAATGTCTATGAAGTGGAGATGTCATGATGTCCTGATTAATTTTCCACCCACTGAGAAACTCTTTGAGTTAGAGTTATTATAAGATGCATAACCTTCAAGCCATTTCTTATGCCCTGTCACTTTGTATAAAGAAAATATGAATAATGGCCTTTGTTGCTCTCTTAGAATCTACTTCTGCTCCACTTCTATTACTTCACCATTATATTCGTCCTTGTTTTATTACTGGCGTATTTCTGTCTTCCTCTCTGTTAGATACTCTCTGATCGCATCTGCTTTTGTTCCTCGGTCCCTCAATGTCTAAATGTTGTCCAGACTTTGATTGTTAATATTGTGATTGGCAGAGACGGTCCGAGCGATGACCCACGTGATTAACCAGGGAATGGCCATGTATTGGGGCACGTCCCGCTGGAGCTCCATGGAGATCATGGTGGGTTTGGAAGCACAGGGAATTGTTTAGCACATTCAAAAAGATTGTTTTCAGTGAGATAAATATTATATAATAAGTATTCGGGTTGTTTCAGCATCTCAGTTTCTGTCATTAAAGTGTATTTTGTATAAGCATTATGCTAATTCCTGTAATTTACACGGTCCATTAGTTAAGACCTTTCTCTACAAATATATACATGTATAAATAATGTGTCAATAATAAAAAAAAAATATTTTAAAAACATTATTTCTCAGGAATCAGTGATATACATATTTATCTCCTCATGTTAGTTCATCGTGGTCACACAAATTCATTCACTACTTCTAGTAAATTGTTCCTATGTTGTGCAAATTTGTTCCATTGTTATTGTAATTGTTTTACTAATTGGTTCCCTCATTTTAGTAAATCATGGCTGTATTGTACTGATTAGTTCCCAAATTTAGTCGTGAAAACTAATTTCTTAATTCAAGGTCACAATACAAATATTTTTGTCCCGATGTCATCTGCTCTGTTGTTTGGCTAATGCCCTAAAAAAATCTGACATAGAATTTACTTTGAAAAAAGTGTACATTTACACGGCAAGTTAAGTTACACATTGAATTAAACCTGAAATGAAGTAAAAATACACTCATATATAAACAGATTTGTTCTATGAGGAGCATCTCTGAATCTGTTTGTACTATTGTATGTTTTTCAGGAGGCGTACTCCGTGGCACGGCAGTTTAACCTGATCCCACCGGTCTGTGAACAGGCCGAATATCACATGTTTCAGAGAGAGAAGGTGGAAGTACAGTTGCCTGAACTCTTCCATAAGATCGGTGTGTGTGTTTTCACTAGAGAAGCTTCATTTTCTTGCAAACTCAGAAAATGAAATGAAGTAACAGAGTTGCTGTGATGGTGGCTGGTTCGTAGTATGTCACAGTGGTGTATGTGCAGGTGTGGGCGCCATGACGTGGTCTCCGCTGGCCTGTGGGATCATCTCAGGAAAGTATGACAGCGGTGTGCCTCCTTTTTCCAGAGCATCTCTAAAGGTATTCCTCGGCTATGTGTTACAGTCTCTCAGCGCTCTTGTTGGTCTGTCCTGACTGTTGTCGGTGGTCTTCTTCATTGATGACTGTGTGTGTAATTTTTAAATGAAGGCCCCGCTTGCATTTTGCGTTTTGTTTTCTATCATTAATCTGATTGTGAAGGGCTCCAATTCATCTGCCCATGCATGTAGATGAATGCACAAACATTTTTGTTTTTCTTCTCTTTTTTTTCCCTGTGATATAGTGCCTTTTCTATACATATCTTTACACACAGCTACTGAGTGCTTTTGATTTCTGAATGATTTTATATACAATACTATGCATTGCATAGTAAATTGCATTTATAAATTGTATTAAAACAAAAATAAAAACATTTATTTTAAATTGTAATTAATTCACAATATGACCTTTTTTTTTTACTGTACTTTGTCTTGGTGAGCATAAGATACTTCTTTCAAAAAACATAAAATATTACCAACCATTAACATTTTGAACAGTATGGGAAAATTATTTTTGTGTGTGATCCATGGAAAAAAAATTACAGCATGCAGGGTTTTTGTTATAACGTGCTTTCATCTAGCAGCAAATGGCATAAATGACAACATTATGCAACTTAATAATTATATCTACAACATAGCCTGATCAGTTGAGCAAAGTTTGAGAAGTATAACGTTCACCCCCTTTAGGCAGCTGGTACCCATCAGCACCCGCTCATAAAACGCTCATGTTCCTGTGGCTGTGTGTGCAGATATCATCCATTCCATCATTACTCCACAAACACAATGAATTTCCAGCAGCTGTTCCTGTGGCTCATCAGCAGTGGTGTGTAGCTCTCTGAGCAGGTGTGTGCTGTTTGTTTGAAACAGGGCTACCAGTGGTTGAAGGACAAGATCCTGAGTGAGGAAGGCCGCCGTCAGCAGGCGAAGCTGAAAGAGTTGCAGGCCATTGCGGAGCGGCTGGGCTGCACGCTGCCCCAGCTGGCCATCGGTAATTCTGCCCAGGCTTTGCTGCTCTCTCTCTTCTTGTCTGTCTGTCTGTCTGCCTGCCTGGAGCTCAGGACAGGCCGTCTGTCCTTGTCTCCTGCTTCTACCGTGTGTCTTTTTGTCTGAGGTCTTGTGTTGGACAGTCTTGTGTCTGTTTACTGTTTGTTTTTGTTCCTGAACTTCCATCAATCCAACCAACCAATCAGAGGTTACCAATCATAGTCTATTTACTGACCTGATGCAATGTTGATTAATATGGCCCTATTAAGTCATGCTGGTAAATACTGTAATGACATTATTATTATTGGATCAAAAAGCTTTATTTTTTTTTAGAGGATCTGTATTTGTTGAATTTTACATGGTTCGTAATTCATAAGAGCTTGAACTGTTTTGTTTAAGGCACTTCAACGGTTAGTTTGCTGCAGGGTCAGAAAGATCTCGGATTTCATAAAAAAATATTTAAAAAAAATTTGTGTTCTGAAGATGAACGAGGGAGGTCTTACAGGTTTGGGACAACGTGAGGGTGAGTAATAAATGACAGAATTTATTTGGTTGAACTGTCCCTTTAAGGCAGGAATGCGCTGGACAACTTTTGCTCAGATTTTTTGCCGCAATTTGCAGCCTGGCCTCTGCAGGAGTCGATGCTTGTTGACAAAAGCCAGAGACAGTCTGCAGATTTTGGGCGATTGGCATTGACCGATTTCACTGAAAATTGCGTAGTGTGCAATGGGAACAGACTTATTGTAGTTTTAGACTTTGATTATATGCAGTTGGAGAATATCAAATAATATTTTCTGCTGATTTTAGAACACATTGTCTATATTTCTCTTGCTTCTGTCAAGGACCTTCATATCTCTTTGGAATGACTTGAAATACGATCTTTAGCCGTTTACTGTATGATGCACAGTTTTTCTTTACAAAGTCAGCAAGCGGATGATGCCTAGTGTGTTCAGATCTGTTTAGGTTTTAAAAACCATGTAGTGTATCCAAGCCTTTAGTAGTAAGAAAACTAGATACAGGAATCATTCGTCAAAGGGGAAACAGCACAGAGAATTGCAACATTTCAGACAAGGTTTGCCTGTGTTGTTTCAGGTTTTGTCACCTGTATCCATGCTAATCATTTATACTGTATAACCTTATTTAAGAGAGCAGTAAAGGTCAGCGTATCAGCAGGGGTTCAGTAGGTTAGTGAGGCCAGATACAATGGCACTTGATGTGATTGTGTGTCTGTTCTTGTGGTGTGATGGTTTTAATATGATGTGGCTTTCTGCAACCTGTTTGTTAAAACTTCAAAGTTCAGCTCAGTTTGAATTTGAAACCGGGATATTCAGTGCTAAAAATGTTGTGGATTTACTGTACAGTAAGAAGAGGAACATGCATTAACTTGTTTAATAGCTAAAAATACGAGCCTAAAATACGCTTCTCATGTGAATCTGTTGTAATGGAACAAAACTCAAATTTATTTTTATAATTTAAAGTGCGCCTGCTTTAGCGGTAACTGCTTAGTTGAAGTCTAATGCCCACACGTTAGCACTCTGTCAAGTACACCTACCTCTGTCTTTTTTCTGTTCAGTCTTCTGACATTGTTGGTTATATAAAAAGCACACAGGTCTGAATTGCTTTCTTCTCTCCTTAAAGAATCGAATATCTAGAATTAGCTCTTTTACCCGAGGCTGTCGCATTTTCAGTTCTAGACTTTTTCTGTGGACTGTTTAGAGAGATGTGAAGTGTCTGTGCTTTGGTGTGTCTCTAGCTTGGTGTCTGAGGAATGAGGGGGTGAGCTGTGTGCTGCTGGGGGCCTCCAGCACAGAACAGCTGATGGAGAACATAGGAGCCATTCAGGTGAGCCGCTCACAGCAGGATACATACATCAACAAAGCTTTACATTCTAGAGATGATGCTGATGCTGAGGATTTTGCAAACAGCAATGGCACAAGAACAATGTGATGTAGCAAGCTGTGGAAATGAGCATTAGGTCATTTTTGATACAAATTGTAGTTGCAAAAACATTTTGTGCAGAAATGTTTGCGATATTAATCAATAGGATACATAATCTAATTATAATAAAATCATTTAGAAAATATGAAAAAAAAATTTAATTGGCAAAATCACGGCGACCACATTAATACATCGCAAATTAATCATGCAGCCCTACTATATGTTGAAAATTCTCAATATACAAATACACGTGCTTGTTGTTATTAATGCATTTTTAACATTAAAAACACATTAAACTTAACCCCAGTATTCTTCCAGGTTCTTCCAAAATTATCATCATCAATTATACATGAAGTGGACAGTATTCTAGGCAACAAGCCATACAGTAAAAAGGACTACCGGTCTTAAAAGGAAAGCCAGTGACAGTGCTTCTTTCTCTGAGCTTTGACTGGAAAAAACATTGGCACATGGGACCAGCACTGTCACAGGTCCTGCAGGAGAAGCCAACTCACACACTACATGAAGTCTGCCGACAATAGCCTGAGAGGAGGCCAAGAACCGCACGGGCAGAAGGAAAGCATGCTCACATACAAATCAGCTTGGCCGGCTCAGTAAGCAGAACGCCACTCCAACCAACAAGAAACCACTGAAATCAAGCGTAGCGACTCGCTTCCTCCTCCCCTTTGTCCCCTTGAAGTAAACACTTAGAAAAGCAGTATTTGTACTTACTCTAGAAATGCATGAGATCTGGCCATGGCACATGCTTTTTTTCCTACATATTGGAAAACAAATACACTTGTTAGCTCACAGGAAGTAATGAAGCAGTTTGGTGAATGCAGAAAGTTACACGACTGAACAAACTAAATAATGCATTTGATGTTACTCATCTCTAGTTTTATATAAAAATTGTTAGCCAATCTAGTGCTTGTTTACAAGACCTCATTTATACTGCAAGCTATATCAATTCTGACTGTGTTTTAGCTCTAAACATAGACAGAGGAAGCCATTAGCGTTACATATACAGTAATACTGTATAAAGCTTTGGGTTGTGAGACTGTAAGACATATTAAATAGAGATCGAATACAGGCCTCAACAAATGTGCAATATCAGAAAGTGTTTGTAAACTCATTGTTCTTTTTACTTTTAAAACCTTTTCTAAGATGTAAATGAGCTTATACAGTGTATAGAGACAGTAGTTGAGAGGTGGTCTGTGTGCTCATTTGTCATCGATGCTTCGGGCTGAAAACCAAAGAAACTTCTGTGCTCGAGCTTCCCTTCTGTTACCTCCAAACCACGCATACAAGCTTTGACCACGTGACCTACTGTTTCAAATGTTATTTGAATGTTGTTTATTTTAAGTAGTTTTCGATGTATGTGGAAATCGCTGTTACTATTGATTTAATTATTTGTATTTTTATTTCATCCATTGGCGCCCTCTACTGGCTTACTACATATTAGCCTACTCATTCGAAAAAGGCTTTACACTAACTATTGCTTTTGATCAATAATAATTTACACTAACATATGCAAGGCAGTGCAAGTTATTTTGCATGTGTTTTCCATGAAACGTAATTCCAGATGTGTCTTTTAGACATTTTCAAACAAGTAAGACCGTTATTTGGACAGTGTTAATTTGCTGTCTGAGAATTACTAGATTAATATGCCTTATTTAGTACTAATGCAAAATATTCAGTGCTGGCAACCATTTGTTTTGCATGTTTCATCTGAACCCTGTATGTTTATGCATTATGGCATTTCAAAACCGTCAGTGGTGAATGGAGAGCATAAGCTGGTGTGGGTAAGCAGAGGCTTTATGTGGTCATTTATGTTATCATAATTATTAACTTTAAAATAAATGCCTAAATACATTCACAACATATCAAGGCGGTTCAAAATATTCTGACACTCATTCCAATATGAATGGACGTTTTACTGAATTTATGCATTAACATCTTCAAGGAGTTGCTATACAGTTGGCTGCATGTACATGATGATGAATTTTAATAAGGGCCTATTATTTTAGTGTAGAGCAGTGCTTATGCTTGGCTGGGTATAAAAGTGTTGGCCTGTAGTTGGAATGTAATGCATCTTATTAGGGTTTTGGTTGTCGTCTGAGCTACATCAATTCTTGGGAGAGGAAATCCGTCCAATATACTGTTAAGCAAGAAAAAAAGCAGAGAGATTATTATTTGTAAGGCTTTTTGAAGTAGCACTTAAACCAAAGACTACAGGATTTGATAGAAGTGGAAGGCGTTACTTCTCTAGCCTTTAGCTGAGGGTCATTATAAATGTCCATATGTTGAGTCAGGCTGCATCTATCATTTACAGTAGATGTTAGTGGGTTGCTTTTGCTCAGGAAGTCATAATATCTTGTAAGTTATTAGATGGTAAAAATGAACCCGTTTTACCAGTTTAGCTATGTGGAAGATAAACATCATTGAATGAGACATTGTTAATGTGGTTTTTCCACCCTGCAAGGACAGAGGTTGTTATAGAAGGAGCCTAAGTTGAATACTTTGATGTAAAATTATTAAAAATAAAAAAAAATAGTCCAAGAGTAACTGTATGTACAGGTAATCTGATGTTTTAAAGCTGATTTGGTAAGACTACTGTTTTTTTTTTTGTTTGTTTTTTTTTTGTATAACCTATAATTCTGACTTTCGTTAACTGTATTATGACCATTACTGTTACAGATATGCATTAAGTTATGGTGATTTCTGTAGATACACAATGGAAAGGTTTGATAACATGTATATAATCTAAATATATATATATACACTATACTATACTGGTCTTAATGACCATTATCACATTTGCCTTCATTTATTTTTTCATTGGCAATTATTGCTTATAACATTTGTGCTTGAAGAAAAAATATGTACAGTTTCAAACAACTGAAAATAAACTATTCTAAAAAACATTAACTTAGTCTTTGTGTTTTATATGTCTAAAGACCACAAAGGGGATACATTTATTTATTAAGTGTCCAAAATATGTGTAAATGTGTATTATGTTTGATATCATTTTTTTTCCTCTTAAAATTTTATTTTAAATTATTTAAGAGCATTACAGGGTGGCAATAATTTATTATTATTATTATTATTATTATTAATAAAACAAGCATTTAGGTTTCTAAATGATTCTTAACTGCGGTTATCAAAAACATTCTTTAAAAATTTAACATCTATTTCTATAACCCTTAGAGACGTTTAATCATGAATAAAACACGTGTACACTTTCAGAAATGTAACTATTACAAAACAAAGAAAAAGCATCCACCAGGTTTGCCAGGGTTGCTTAAAAAAATCTTTGGCCATTCCTTAGCTGCAGAAATATTGAAATATACATTTTCTTTGAGTTCATCGTTTGCACTGAGAATACGAATCGCACTTCACAAATGCATAGTTATGTAGAGAAGGTACTGTACAAAAATAAATCTATAGCAAAAACCATAAAAGGACAAAACACTGGTTCAGTATAACGGGAATCATAGTGATTATAAGGTTTACAGTACAGTTTTCTTTCAAATAAATTTGTACACAATAATTCACACATAAAACTTACATTCATACAGTATTCATCCAGTTTCATGTTTTTGGATTACTTGAAAAATTTTGAAATATGGACATCATCAACACCACACTTTATACACCTTAGTAACAGATTCACTCAATTTTGTGCAACATTCTACTTAAATGTTAAAAGAAATTTTAACATTTAAGTAGCCTAGGGGTTAAATGGATCCCAAACCATATAATGAGGTTATTTAAATGATAGCAAGTGTCTGATTTTTGGGTGCACTATCCCTTTAAGCCCTGTTTAAGATCACAGTGACTGGGATTCAGTTCAGTTTCAGGTGAAGCGAAGGCCTTGATTTGGTGCTTTTCTTGATTAGAGTTAAACTGAAGTCTTCAGGAAGTTCGATCTCCCTGAGCAGAACTGACGCTGAAAAAACTTGGAATATGTCCTCATCCAGGAGGAACTTCAAAATGAATAGTCTTCACCATGTTGTCCACTTTTCCACGAGAAAGTATATTATTTATTGACTAACTAAAGGATGTCTCCATCTTAACTGCCACAAGAGTTTGTCCTTGTCAGAGTCATGTGACAGTTTGGTGGCCCTTTGTGTTCAAAGATACAAGGCTTCAGTTTTAGCCAAGAGTCCACTCACAAATTCAAGCCAGGTCAGTTTACTGTCAGTGAAACTTTCGGTGTCTGTTACTGAAACTGTGAGATTGCTATACTGATGAGTCCTTCCTTTTGCTTCTGCTGGTATTCTGACTAGACATGATCCCTGTTATAAAAATAAAAAAAAACATTACACAGGATAGTTGTTATTTGAGATTGCTGTAAAAAGTGAAGGTTATTGTGAATTACCAGTGAAATGACCCTCTTGACAGCTCGGTCCGACCCAGCTGTTGAGACAGGTGCAGCGTCCATTGCGTGGATTGCATTGACCTCCGTTGTGACACTCGCATCTCTCTGAGCAGTCGGGTCCAAATCGATTCACTCCACAGTCTGACGGGAATGCAGAAAGACATTTTTGACTAAATGACTAAAGAAAAAGTCAAGTGATACAAATTCCGTGTTCGGCTTACCTATATCACAGCGAGATCCCATTTTCCCAGGTGCACACAGACACCTGCCACTGACAGGGTCACATGGTGTGTCTCCGTCACAGTCACATTTGTGATCACAATTAGGCCCAAATTTGCCTGGATCACATTCTGAAATATAAACATACAGTTTACATAATATTCATGTATAATAAATGTGTGCATACATATGTACAGATATATGTATGCATATATACTACAGATACATACAGATATATAGATTAGACTATTTATCAATAAAAAATACAATAAAAATCAGTACTTTTACTCCGCAAGGATGCATATTTGACTGAAAGGAACAGTAAAGACATTTGCTAAATTGTCAATGATTTTTAAAACTCTCTTCAGAGATTGATCTATTGATATTGATATCCTCTGCACCTCTATCACAGCGGAGTCCTTGATAACCTGGAGGACAGAGGCAGCGGCCAGTTGCAGAGTCACAAGGTGCATTGGCACGGCAGTCACATAAAAGCTGGCAGCGATGTCCATAGAAACCAACAGGGCATGCTTTTGATAGAAATATATATATAAAAAAACACCTGAATTAGAATCATTACAAAACGGATTAAACTGGTCAGGATGCAAAATTAGCTGCAACAGATGCTGTGTTTTCTCACCATGTTCACAGAGATGTCCATAGTACCCAGGAGGACAGTGACACTCGCCCGTCACTCTGTCACAGGTGCCATGATTTTTACATTCACATATTTCCTTGCAGTCAGCCCCATATCGGCCTCTGGGACACTCTGATCAACACATTTAAACAGAATTTAATCATCTTTTATTTACAGAATGCATCGATGTGGAAGTTTCAAATTTCAATAATTTTATTCAGAATACGACATAGATGACATATCAAATGTTTAAACTGAGAAAATGTATAATTTTAAGGGAAAGATAAGTTGATTTTAAATTTCATGTCATCAACACATCTCAAAACAGTTGGGACAAGGCCATGTTTACCACTGTGTGGCATCCCCTCTTCTTTTTATAACAGTCTGCAAACGTCTGGGGACTGAGGAGACAAGTTGCTCAAGTTTAGGAATAGAAATGTTGTCCCATTCTTGTCTAATACAGGGTTCTAGTTCCTCAACGGTCTTAGGTCTTATTTGTCGCATCTTCTTCATTATGATCTGCCAAATGTTTTCTATGGGTGAAAGATCTGGACTGCAGGCTGGCCATTTCAGTACCCAGATCCTTCTTCTACACAGTCATGATGTTGTAATTGATGCAGTATGCAGTCTGCTGTTGTCATGTTGGAAAATGCAAGGTCTTCCCTGAAAGAGACGACGTCTGGATGGGAGCATATGTTGTTCTAGAACTTGGATATACCTTTCAGCATTGATCGTGCCTTTCCAGATGTGTAAGCTGCCCATGCCACACACACTCATGTAACCCCCTACCATCAGAGATGCAGGCTTCTAAACTGAGCGCTGATAACAACTTGGGTTTTCCTTGTCCTCTTTAGTCCGGATGATATGGTGTCCCAGTTTTCCAAAAATAACTTTTTTGATTCGTCTGACCACAGGACAGTTTTCCACTTTGCCACAGTCCAATTTAAATGAGGCTTGGCCCAGAGAAAACATTTGCGCTTTTGGAACACGTTTAGATATGGCTTCTTTTTTGACCTATAGAGTTTTAGCCGGCGATGGCAGGCAGTGAATTGTGAATTGTGTTTACCAACAATGTTTTCTGGAAGTATTCCTGAGCCCATGTTGTGATTTCCATTACATTAGCAGTTTTTCTCTGAGAAACTCCTTTCTGATATTGCTCCACTTTTTTGGGGGGAGTATTGGGGGAATTGGTGATCCTCTGCCCATCTTGACTTCTGAGAGACACTGAGAGGCTCTTTTTATACCCAATCATGTTACCAGTTGACCTGATAAGTTGTAAATTGGTCCTCCAGCTTTTTCTTATATGTACATTTAACTTTTCCGGCCTCTTATTGCTCCTGTCCCAACTTTTTTGGAATGTGTAGCTCTCATGTCATATTATAGTATTATTATAGTATTTCATTAAGCATTTATTTTATTAATATATATAAAAATAGTATCCAGATATTTTATCAATAAATTATTTCATTTATTTTAGAATCTTAAATGTTGGATAAAAATAATCTTTGGCAGTATTTTATCAATACTGGCTTGAATTTTGATTTCGGTGCATCCCTAGTCACACTGTGTTGATAAAAGCTGAATTAGCAGAATGTCTATGTTCGGGTGAACTGTGCACAATCAGCTGACCTCTATCACAGCTGTTTCCTGTCCAGCCGAGCCCACAGGTGCAAGTTCCTGTAACCGCGTCACACAGTCCTCCGTTACTGCAGTCACAGCGCTGGGCACAGTCCTCACCAAACCAGCCCTTAGTACAACCTGAGACACAATAACTCTTCATCGCATTATTTCATACAAACTCAGCCAAACATTAGTCAGTCCCTTAAACATTACTTTAGCAGGAATACATTCAGACCTTTCCCACAGTCTTCCCCTCGCTGGCCCGCTTTGCACACGCATCTGCCAGTGACCGGATCGCTCCTGGCCCCTTCACCACACAAAGCCACTCGTGCACAGTCTTGCCCGTAACGCCCTGATGGACAGGCTTTAGAGAGAGCAGCCTGTTAGTGATTACTCTAACATTTTTATATATATAATATATATATACATATATAGAAATTATACAATATTTGTTATAGAATAATGATGAAAAATTGTAAAAGTATGACTGACTGATATTGCAGTTTGGTCCAATGAATCCCGGTGGGCAGGTACAGGTGCCAGTGGTGGTCTTGCACACTCCTTTATTCAGACACTGGCACTCCTGCTCACAGTTGGGACCATAACGGCCTACCGCACACTCTAAAACAACAAGGCATCATGGGTACGACCTCTATGCAGTAATCTATAAAGTAATAACGATTTACATCTTTAAAGCTTCACATCATTTGGATGTTTCTTCAACATTAGCCATTTTGGCCACTAATACAAATTACTTTTAAACATTTTGCTTTGTCTAATTTCATAGCTTTTATATCCTAAATACATATAACCGAATAACATGCATAATTTGACCATTATAGATTGACTGAAAATTACATGCAATAAAGTTTTTGAATTTTAATTTACTGAATTGTGACGTAATTAATTTAATCATTTTTGATTTCATAATCTAGGCCAAAGATCTATATATTAAAGGTGTTTGAAAAAAAATGTGAAGAAAAAAAAAAGATAATAAAAGAATGTATGTACAAAAAAAGGTTTTAATATGAGTTCATGAAAAAAGTTTAAATATGTTCGTTTTGTAAGAATTTATAATAAGGTTCCATTAGTTAAAGGTGGTTAATGCATTAACTTACCTAAATTTCCTATCAATAAGCAGTATTTATTTATCTTTGCTGACATTAGTTAATAAAAATACATTCATGATAGCTCAGGTCCATTAAATAATATTAACATACACATTTTAATAATGTATCAGTAAATGTTGAAATTAACATTAACCAAGATTAATAAAAACTTTAGAGGTAGTTTTTATTGATAGTTCATGGTAACTAATGGAACCTTAACCTTTTAATAAAAATCGACACCTGCAAAACAACAGTGCCTGTATACAAATACATAAAATCATATTTTGCCTGTCTGTTGTATTCTGAAATGATTACTATATATTTTTTCCACATATTGTCACATCTTGAATCCTTACTGTACATTTCAGTGTACTTGATTTATTAAGATGAAAGAAGGTAAGATCATGAAGGGCACACCTGTATCACACTTGCTGCCGTGATATCCTGGAGCACAGTAGCAGACACCAGTGACGGGGTGACAGAGCTGATTCACCTCAGAGCACTGGCACATCTGATTACAGTTCAGTCCAAACGTACCTGACTGACACACTGCAGAGCAGGGGAACAAAACAACCTTTGAGATCCAGGGCAGCAGGATTAGTGTTTCGTCATTAAACATTTCAACAGGAGTGTAATGAGATCAGAAGATCAGCACTCACTTCGCTCACAGCCGTTACCAGTAAATCCAGGAGGGCAGCCACACTCCCCAGTAGCATGATTACAGGAAGTACCACGGGGACAGTGGCATCGCTGAGCGCATCGCTTCCCATATGAACCAGGTAAACAAACTGAAAAGAGCACAAATGAGTTACAGGATGCTGGATCTGCCAGCAGGGGGCAATCTAACAGAAAACAAAAACAAAAAAAGATAGATACTGGGGGAAATTACTTTTCTCACAGTGCAACCCTCTCCAGCCTGCGGGACACATACAGGTGCCAGTGATGTGGTGACATGGGGCGTTATGATCACACCTGCACTGCTGCTTACAGCCTGGACCATATAAACCTTGAGTACATGCTGATCAAAACACACAGAATGAGAATACATATTCTTCAAGGTCAGTTTTTTAAGCAGACATTATGATGACTACTGAGGCACTATGATGTTTTTTTACCCATCTCACAGCGTGAGCCCATCCAGCCTGCGGGACAGGAGCACCTGCCATTCTGTCGGTCACAGACACCGCCGTTCTCACACTCACACTTGTGTTGACAGTCCACGCCGAAGTGTCCCAAAGCACATTCTGAACATAAAACACAGGAACAAGATGTTTGCAAAACAAAATCACCAATTTGGCATCTGAAAATGGCTATATATGTTCACAGGTATATGAATTTCTGTAAACATTGCTGTGTGACAGAAATGTCTGGTTTATGTCTCACCCTTTTCACAGGCCACTCCAGTCCATCCACGTAGACATGTGCAGTGCCCACTGATTCGGTCACATGACCCTCCATTCTGGCACAAGCAGTGCTGCTGGCAGCCCGCACCATAGAAGCCAGCTAGGCACTCTGGAGAGAGAAAAAAATTCTCTTTCATTTGAACTTTCAGTTAAGTTTTAAATCTTTACTGAATTGTTAAACACACTACCTTGTTCACAGCTGCTCCCTGTCCATCCTGCTCCACACTCACATTTTCCATCAGCAGGGTCACAGGTGGCATTATTGTGGCAGTTACAGGTTTGACTGCAGCCAGGGCCATAGGTGCCAGCTTCACATGCTACAGCAAGACAGATATAGATACAGACAACTATGAAACTCTATAAACAAGGAACTACAACACATTCCGAAATACAATGCCACCAGGTTTCTACATCAAAGGCAGACATCAGGATGAGGTTGTGTCAGCATTCGTTACTGTGAGTGTACCGATCCATGGACACACAAACTCAGAGCATCTGTTTTATTTCTTTAATTTTACCTTACACGAAAGACAAAGGGAATGCTTTGAACATGCGCCTTGTTTCCATTTATTGTCATGGGATGTTGAGCACAGTAAAATGACTCACTGGTGTTGCAAAGGGGCCCGACCCGACCAGATGGACACTGGCAGTCTCCAGTCACGGGGTGACAACGACCACCATTTAAGCACTGGCACTTCTGCTGGCATTCAAAACCATGAAAACCCTCCGGACAAGCTGATAAAGATACATATATTAACTTAAATATGTTAAATGGACTAGTTTTAGTGATATTATACCACATAACCAACTTCAGCCCTTCTCCTCTCCTACGTTTTTCACAGTATGTTCCAATCCAGCCTGATAAACAAGTACAGGCACCGCTCACATGCTCGCACGCTGCTTTATTCTCACACTGGCATCTGTGGCGACAGCCCTGGCCAAAGAAACCCTCTGGACACTCTAGAAAACAAATTGAAAACATCAGAAAAGGCTAGAATTGTGTTCCCTGGAAATAGCTATGGTTGCTCATACTTTGATCACAGCGTGGTTCCGTGTAGCCTGCTTCACAATGGCACTGTCCAGTCGTAGGGTCACAGCTGGCCACGCTGCTCCCACAGTCACACTGGTTGGCACAGTTTGGCCCCCAGTGTCCCGCCTCACAGGCTGCCACAGAATATGCATGCCCCATTACACCAAATAATGAATTCCCACTCTACCACTGAGATCACATTATGAGTGAAGTAAAAGAACCAGATTTAAATCAGACAACTCATTTATTTTAGGTTTTATTTTTTTTGCAAAAGCTTTGTTTACACTGAAATAAGAATGTGACTGTTTGACTGGTTCTGATGTAACATCTATTAAAGTACAGGCTGAATTGTATGTAATGAGCTCTTAATTAAATGAGCCAATGCAGAGAACAGTGAAAAGGCATTACTAGGAGCTTCATTTTGGGTGAACTCAAGGTGTTGCATTAAAAATATACATACATAACAGATGCATGCTGGATTTTGTTATTTTATGGGGCATGGAGAGGCAAGACTGGGTAGTTGCCACAATGTGAGCAGCAAAGGTCAGTCTTACATACATCTCAGTCTTATGTTGCATGGCTGAGGAATAACAAATCTTGTAAAAGCTGAGTCTAAAGCAATGTTGAAGGTACTAGATGTCAAAGAGGCATCCATGACATCCACAGTGTCATTGGGATGATCACTGAACGACTTGCTTTTGCTTCTGGGTTTGCTTTAGGTTCAAGACAAACAACTAAATCTAAGTAAAATGTGACTTCTAAGTGTGCCCTTACCTTTTGCGCAGTTGGGTCCCATCCAGCCGTCTTTGCAAGAACAGAGACCTGTCACGTGGTGGCAATGCCCTCTGTTTTCACAGGTGCAGCGCAACTGGCAGCTAAGGCCAAAGAGCCCAGATGGGCAGACTGTTAGAAATAAAGTTTATTGACAGGTAAGTTCAAATCTGACATTTGAAAAACACAAATACGCAACAGATGTTTTCTCTTATGTGTGACACAAACTCTAAACTCATGACAGATGTCTGGTTTGAACAGAGGTCTTAAGATACATTAAGATTATGAAAATTAAATATTAAATCTTACCACTCTGACAGAGATTTCCCATGTATCCCGGTGGACAAACACAGGTGCCGTTTTGCCGATCGCACAATCCACCATTATCACAGGAAGGGCATAGTTCTGCACATCCCAGCCCCCAGTGACCCTCTTCACACTCTGAACATAAAAAAAATGTATAGAAGATAATTCATAAAGGGATACTCAAACAAATAGTAATTTTCAAAATAGTAACTTTGATTAAAGTCCTAATGATGAGTTAAAAGTGTAATTTTGACATGAAAAGTAACTTTTTATGTCATAATGTTGACTATATCTCATAATTATGACTTTTAGTCATAATGTTTACTTTGTCAATTTCATTTTTTATCTCATATATGATGTCATCATTTAGTTTTCTCATAATTTCATAATTATGACACAGCATGTTACAATTTAAAAATGTTATTCCATAATTATGGTTAAGTACAATATCATAATTTCAACTTTCTCATAATTATGATTTACCAAAGCATTTCTGTACTCTTCATAAGTTTATCTTATTCATACTTGTCAACACTGCAGTCCTGACAGCATCACAGCAGCACACCTGGCATCTAAACACACACTCTCAGCTGGAACCCACTGACTGTTCATTAATAACAGCTATTAGTCGTCTCTGGCACGGCTTCGCTCCTCTCCTTCTGCACCGCGGCTCGTTATGACTTTATGTATTTGAGAGAGAACTCCTCTAATGGATTGTCCTGTGATATATTACCACGGTTATGTCTGTGATCTTTGGCTCAGCAAAATGTGGTTAATATTAGACCTCCAAAATCACAGCGAAATCATACTCCTCTCTAAACTACCCTGTCCACTCCTAAACAGAACAGATTGAAGAGTCATTAATGGCAAAACAATTTTCCTCTCTTTTAAACATGTGCAGAGCAAGGAGAGAAAGCAGAGGTCAGCGTGTTTAATTCGGTTCAGATGAAACACCATGTAACGGGATTCCAGATCAATTTGGAATAAGTGAATATGATGTTTCACTTGCAATCTCTCTCTTAACTATTTGATAGCATTCTACAACTCCCTGTATTTGGTTTCTTGTTTTTTGGCTTGCAGTACTCATTGATGTCCAGTGCTGTTTCTCTTACCGTTTTCACAGTGTTCTCCTGTCTGCCCAGCAGGACATTGGCACTTTCCAGTCACTGAGTCACATGGAGCTCCATTACACTCACAAGACTGTGAACATCCAACTCCAAACTGTCCTACAGGGCACTCTGTAAAAGACAGTACAAACAGTTTTCACAGAGTGAACAGTGTAATATAAACCTAATACTGTTTGTTTAATAAAAAATATGAAAACACCAGCTTTTGCTTCTGGACCCAGATTTTACATTGGCTAGACAGTCTACTGAGCATCTAGAGAATGGACAGGTCAAGCAACCACAGAGGCTTCGAGTGAAATGCCGAGGCAAGCCAAATCGACTCCCTTCACAGCCTGTTGTTTTCTAATTGATGGCAGACATAGCACTCTGATCGTTTAATGAGTTCCAGGTTGTGAGGTTTGACTGCCAGCTCAGTGTTTCTGTTGAAATATTCTGGATATTTCCGTATGCCCCGCCAGGTGGACTGGACTAACTCACTCATGAAAGCTGCTGGGGCTCATGGCAGCAGGACAATTTTATTTAATACTCGTAAAAGAATCATAGATACATATCAATTCAAGTAACTGACTGTCATCTGGCCTGGATATCTTTAATAAATAAAAGTTTGCAGGTTACAGTATTCCTTACCTTGAAAATTTCTTATTCTACACTTTTGTAGCATGTTATTTATTTCACAGTTAAAGCAGAATTAAATTGTAGAAGGTTCCGTTCAAACAAAAACCTCTCAGACCTCTATGACCCTTTGTATTAAACAGTTTTACTACGGTGTTTATGTATAGTAAACAGACACATTTTTGTAGTTCAGTTTTACAAGACAGAAATCCGGAATAAATCCGGAAATGAGTTAGCATTTTAGCACGCCTGGTTCCATTGTCCTGAAGTGAATTTTTGGTAAAATAAACTCATCTAAAAAAAAACTCAAGACATCGTCACATTTTATTCCACAAGATAAAATACACTGGTAATATCCCCTTGTTATTTTCTAAAAGCTTTTACTAAAAAGTGGTTGCTAACATGTGTCTAAATAGGGCTCACTAACTCACTAGTCTGCTTTTACGGCCTCATTGTATAACCAACCTCTAATTTTCAGGGAAAATATATTTTAAATAAAGGCTGAAAGAGTTGTTGGAAGCTTAGTGATTTTGACGCTGAAATCATGCGACCCTGGTGTTGTTAATTTATAGCCTATCTTTAGCATTTTACTTCTGGAGATTGCTTCAAAGTTCACAAAAGTTGTGTTCACTTGTGAAGATCATCATGATTAATACAATGTGTAAGAATCAAACCTTTGTTGGCCACAGAGCTTACCCTTATGAAACAAAAATATATTGCAATATATTGGAAAATATCATGTAATATATTAGGCATATATTCTTATATATATTTATATTTTTCCAATATATTGCAATATATTAAAAGCGGCAATCATTTGTATATTTTACATTTACATTTAATCATTTAGCAGACGCTTTTATCCAAAGCGACTTACAAATGAGAACAATAGAAGCAGTCATGTCAACAAGAGAACAACAACAGTATACAAGTGCCATGACAAGTCTCAGTTAGTCTAGTATAGAACGCATAGCCAGGTAGATTTTTTTTTTTTTTTATTAAATGAAAAAGACAAGAAAAGGAAAAGTACTGGTGTTAGTAGGTTAAGTGCAGGTGAAAAAGATGATGTTTCTTGAAAATGAGTAAAGACTTGAATTGAGATTGGGAGGTCATTCCACCAGCTGGGAACAGTCCAGGAAAAGGTCAGTGAGAGTGATTTTGAATTTCTTTGGGATGGCACCACAAGGCGTTGTTCACTTGCAGAGCGCAAACTTCTGGAGGGCACATAGGATTTAACCAGTGAGTTTAGGTAAGTTGGTGCCGTGCCAGTGGTCGTCTTGTAGGGTACCTTGAATTTGATGCGAGCGGCTACTGGTAGCCAGTGTAACCTGATGAGGAGAGGAGTAACATGAGCTTTTTTTGGCTCATTGAAGACAACCCTCGCTGCTGCATTCTGGAACATTTGCAGAGGTTTGACAGTACATGCAGGAAGGCCCGCCAGGAGAGCATTACAATAGTCCAGTCTGGAGAGAACAAGAGTTTGGACAAGAAGTTGGGTTGCTTGCTCTGACAGGAAGGGTCTAATCTTCCTAATGTTGTATAAGGCAAACCTGCAGGACCGGGTCGTTGTAGCAATGTGGTCAGTGAAGCTTAATTGATGATCCATCACAACTCCTAGGTTTCTGGCTGTCCTCGAAGGAGTTATGGTTGACGAGCCCAGCTGTATAGAGAAGTTGTGATGAATCAATGGGTTAGCTGAAATCACCAGGAGTTCAGTCTTTGTAAGGTTAAGCTGAAGGTGATGGTCATTCATCCAGCTAGAAATGTCACTCAGACAGGCTGAAATGCGAGCAGCTACCGTCGGGTCATCTGGCTGGAATGAGAAGTAGAGTTGGGTGTCATCAGCATAGCAGTGATAAGAAAAGCCATGCTTCTGAATGACAGATCCTAAAGATGTCATGTAGATGGAGAAGAGAAGTGGTCCAAGTACTGAGCCTTGAGGAACCCCAGTAGCAAGGTGGTGTGACTTTGAAACATCACCCCTCCAAGACACACTGAAGGATCTGTCAGAGAGGTAGGACTTAACCCACAGGAGAGCAGTTCCAGAAATGCCCATCGTTCTGAGGGTGGACAGGAGAATCTGGTGATTAACAGTGTCAAAAGCAGCAGACAGGTCCAGTAAGATGAGTACCGAGGATTTTAAAGCTGCTCTTGCTAGTCGCAGGGCTTCAGTAACTGAGAGCAGAGCAGTCTCAGTTGAGTGGCCACTTTTGAAGCCAGATTGGTTGCTGTCCAGGAGGTTGTTCTGTCCAAGGAACATAGAAAGCTGGTTGAACACAGCTCGCTCAAGTGTCTTTGCAATGAATGGAAGAAGGGATACCGGTCTGTAGTTTTCAAGAAGCGCTGGATTTAGAGATGGTTTCTTGAGCAGTGGGCTTACCCGAGCCTGCTTGAATTTTAAGGGAAATGTTCCAGATTGAAGAGAGGAGTTGATAATGTGAGTAAGTGAAGGTA
Organism: Carassius gibelio; assembly: GCF_023724105.1. Lineage (NCBI taxonomy): Eukaryota > Metazoa > Chordata > Actinopteri > Cypriniformes > Cyprinidae > Carassius > Carassius gibelio. The sequence goes on from NC_068393.1 coordinate 13,319,237, forward strand.
TGACTGAAGAAGAGATCGCTTGAAGGAGGTGAGTGGGGATCGGATCAAGTGGACAAGTAGTAGGATGATTGGACAAGAGAATTTTGGAGATGTCCACCTCTGAGAGTGGGGAGAAGGAGGATAAAGAGTGTGCATCAGTCATTGTGAAGTTGTCCTCAGTCTGCGGTGTGGAGAATTGGTCACTGATGGATCTTGTCTTATTTGTGAAGAAAGCTGCAAAGTCGTCCGCTGTAAGATTTGATGGAGGAGGTGGAGGCGGCGGATTAAGAAGAGAAGAGAAAGTCTTGAAGAGTGTCCGAGCGTCACAGCAGCTGTTAATTTTGTTGTGGTAGTAGGATGTTTTAGCTGTGAAGACATTTGCAGAGAAGGAAGAGAGGAGAGACTGATACACACTGAGGTCCGTAGAGTTTTTTGATTTCTGCCATTTTGCAATATATTATATAATATATGTATCATCAATATATTATTAAATGTATTCAAATATATTAAATATTAGAAAATAAAAAGGGAAAATAATAAATTACAATCTAATAATCACAATATATTTTAAGAAATATATTGGTAAATATATTCTCCTTTCGTAAGGGTATTTTCTGCTATAATCCAATAGCCAATGGAAAAATCTGGTTGGGTTTCTGTCGAGGGAACCAGGGTTATGGTAATTTTGGTTTTGGCCTACAAAAATATTAAATCAATGTTGTAGCAATACATAATTCAACTTAGTTTTAGCATTTAATTTTCCTCTGTTGACCAGGTCAGAACAGACCTGTAAAGCCTCTGCAAAGTACTTTCGAAAACCAAAAATATTCATGACATTTCCCCTTTAAAATCTGTTCTGTAACATGTTGGACTTCAATATTTACTCTAGATTTTCATTTGAGTGAAATACAGGATCATATCTGTGTTAAGGGAACATATTTTAACCAGCAAGCCAGGAGATAAAGGTATTTCCATCATGTTTTCCAGTGTTTGGCAGCTGTATTTGGCCTGACACGCTTATGTTATTCATCCTGTCAAATGCTAGTAAGCGAAACTCTAAGAGATCGCCATAAATCTACTTTTATAGAAGCTCTTCTAGCACTGTGTATTGCGAATAACACTGAATTTCAGCGAATCCATTACTTTAACTCACCTTGGTCACAGTGATCTCCATAAAAACCGGCTGGGCACTGACGCTGACATTGTCCAGTCATGTGATGGCAAGACACTCCTGCTGGACACTGGCATTTTGATGTACATCCTGGACCATAGTATCCACGATCACACTCTAAAACACAAAGAACAACAGATGAAACACTTCCCACACACAAGCTGTCAATCAGGTGAATGGTACTCCCTGAACTGACTCAGGCTGCAGGTCTTGCCCTGATAGCCAGGCTTGCACACACACGATCCATGATGTCGATGGCATTCAAGTGTGTTCTGCTGCACACAATGACACTCCGATGAGCAGCCAGGTCCATAAGACCACTTGGGACAAGCTGGAAAAGACAATGTGTAGGATATTCTGTTACAATCAGGAGAACCATCAGATATTAAAAAGATAACAATGATTAATCCAAATATGACATGTGCCTGGATCAACATCTTTGTCAGTCCTGGAACCACAATTTCTGTGTTCTGTATCCCTCTGTGCTGTGTTTGACTTTTTAGTTTGGTAGATGAATGTTCCTTTAAATCTCCTTTGTGAATTTAAATGTATAAATAGTCCTCACTTTAGATGAGTTCACAAAAATAGATAGCTGGAAGTTAAATCACATTAAAAATCTGAGAATGTAATTAGGTTTTGGGGGTAACACTTTATAATAAGGTTGCATTTGTTAACATTATTTAACCATGAACAAACAATGAAAAATAATTCTAAAACGTATTATTCTTAGATTAATTTGTTAGCACCTGAGCTAACATGGACTAACAATGGACAGCTGTATGTTTAATAAACAGCTCTTACAAAAATTAATACACACAGTTACAAATGTATTGCTCACTTTTATAAAATTTTAGTTAATAAATTAACTAATGGGACCTTACTGTAAAGTTTTATTAGTTAAAAAAATTAGCAGGTTGCATCTCTAATCATGCTAGAGAAAATGACCATCAGGTTTTACACAAACCTGTATTAAGTTAGTGATAAAAATATTATTAAAAAAATTATCTAAAAAAAAAAAGCAAAACAGAAACATTTTCGTTAGTGGTCTCAAACATTTGGACCACAAAATATAATTTCCCTTTGATTTTATGGTTATGGTTTGGAATAGAATTAGGGCTTTGATTGCTTCATAGGAATGTTGTGAAAAAAGGATGTTGATCCAGGAACATGTCCTACTTGGGTAAATCACACTGTGCGACTATCTCCTGGAGTTTTAAGTCATTGTCGGTCTGATATACCGCTGGACTTACGTAGGTGACAAAACCTGCCGTAGAGCCCTGGATCACACAGACAGGCTCCATACGTGCGATGGCAGCGGCCGTTATTAGCACAGTTACATTTCTTGTTGCAGTGCTTTCCATATAGTCCCTTCGGACAGCCTGAAGAACACGGAATGAGAATTACACACTTAACATGATCTAAACTAATATGAATGTAATTTGAGACATAAAACACAAGTCATATTTCATTTAAACCTGCCAGCAGTGTTAGGAACAGCAGCTTTGGCACAGATATGGTTTTGTTTAATGTTGTAATCTCGCAGTCACTCACCGTCCTGGCACAGGTCTCCACTGACTCCAGGTGGGCAGCGGCACTTCCCGCTAATCGGGTCACAGGTGCCACCGTTTCTGCACTTACAAGCGAAGGAACAGTTTTTCCCAAATGTTCCCTCTGGACAGGCTAAAATGGACAAAGGAAAGTGTTATTTTATACAGAGTGATTATGCAAAGTATATCCCTACACTACTGTTCAAAAGTATCACAGTTTCCACAGAAGTATTAAAGCTGCACAACAGTTTATTTTTAAACATTGATTATAATAAGACATCTTTCTTGAACACATATTGGAATGATTTCTGAAGGATCATGTGACAATGAAGACTGGAGTAATGGCTGCTGAAATTCACCTTTGCCATTACAGAAATAAATTAAATGTAAAAAATATATTAATAGAAAATGGTTATTTTAAATTGTAATAATATTCCATAAAATTACTATTTTTACTGTCAGTTTTTAAATAAATACTGTATATGCATTCTTGGTGGGCTCAAGAATCTTTAAAAACATTAAAAGAATCTCAAACTTAATGGTTTCACAAAACATAAAATACATACTTTGGTTACAAATGATTGCTGTCCAGCCATCTGGGCAGTCGCAACCATCTCTGTCAATGTTACACAGTCCTCCATTAGAGCAGTCGTCACACGTCAGGCTGCAGTCGTGGCCAAATGTCCCATTCAAACACACTGTGACAAGACAACAGTAAGATTAACAAGAACCAAGAGCCACTAATAATAAATAAAGACATTTGACTCAACGACAGACCAAATTTCTCAGAGAGGGTGCCATCTGCTCGCAGCTCTCCAAAGCCATCGTCCTCATAATCGTGAAAGCGCTCCAGGGGTTGTGGGTAGTCCTGGAGGAGAGTAAAATGAAGGAGAGGTCTCTCAGCCACCACTGGACCGGACAATTCCTCAACTGCTCTCTCCAGGGCTACACAGAACAGAGAGAGAGAAGTAGATTTATTGACATGATCAATGTTGTCTTGCTGTTACACAACCTATGTAAGTAATAATGTCTTATTATTGCAAAAAAAAAAAATTATTGCTTTAGATGATTAGATATACTGTAGTATCTTACTGAATAGTTTTATTAGCTGGCTGGACAATATGCTGCTCATTGGACAGATGATTATCAAATACCAAAATGCACATTCTTTTTTCACATGCCCATGAGCTTTCACAAAGTGGTTGCTAGTCTTCCCAGAGCCCATACAGGTATATTTTCGATCAAATAAATGCAGCCTTGGTAAGCATAAGAGTTCTTTCTAACACATTTAACTTACCAACCCCAAACTTTGTTCAATGCTAGTGTAATTAAATCAATGAATAGCACAGCTATGAAACTCTCCATGCATTCAAATTGGTTCATTCAATTCATTCAATTCATTCAATGTTCCCATTAAAAATACTAATTATTTCATCATCCAAAACGGCTATGTACTGTAGAAGTCATATCAGAACTATATAGATACAAATTAAATTCACAGTTTAGCATTTATTTTACAAAATTATTACCATAAATAGTTGTCTGGAATACTCAACTCTGATTGGTTGGCATTCTGAGGTCCAGTATTTTTGTATGATGGCCTCTAAACTATTTGACTATTTACTAATAAACTGCTGTATATTTCCCAGCCAACCCATTTCCTATACTGTGCTTTAAAGTCTCTTTGCTCTTCATAAATTAAAATAAAATATAATTATCGCAAAACAAACACCTTTCATGATTTAAGTGATGTACAGTACATACTGTAAGGTTTATTTTGCACTATGACCAGATGGTTGTATTGCTGTGTATTCGCTGAACACAGAATGTTGTGATTGACCAATCAGGATCAAGTATTCTAGACAGCTGTGTTATAAAGCAATCCTATTGCACTCCACACACAGTAACTGATATCCACTGTGCCCTCATGGTATACTTACGAATACAGGAGTGTCTGTCCTCAGCGAGCCGGTTTCCAAACTCACAGAAGCAGTGATAGGAGCCAGCTGTGTTCTGACAAGTGTGCTCACAGCCCCCATTATCAGACAGACACTCATCCACATCTAGACACCAGTGGAAAACACAACACTCAACGTGATACAATGTGACTGCACTGTGATGTAACTACCACTGTCTATTATTATAGCACATTGACAGTAAATGATATGTCTCCTCGCTCCTCTTTAATAGTCGATCAGCAGTAAACAGGTTGTGAAGTACCATCACATCCACATCCGTCAGTGTTGAGTCTGTATCCTGCCCTACAGTAGCATTCATAACCTCCGGGGTAGTTTGTGCAGTCCTGCTCACAGCATGAAGTTCCCTCCTCACATTCCTCCAAATCTTAAACAAAAAAAGCAGTACATAAAGTGAGGCCACAAGCCATCGGCATGTATTAGGACTCTGTAGACTGAGTATTTCCATAAGTACATTTCCAGCTATGAAGAGGGGTCGTTATTTGGAGAGACCAGCCAGAAAAATGCAAAACCTACGACTGCTGAGATCCAGCTGGCTGACATTTACTTTTATAGTAAATAGTCATTAATACTCAATGAGGAATGATGATTTTAAAGGTTTATCAGTGCAGTTGGATGCACGTACAGTAGAATCTAAGAGACTGCACACTCACCCAAACAGGTTTTGAGGTCCTCTGCGAGCTGATAACCCTGGTTACAGCTGCAGATGGGTCCAAGTGTGCCGTGCTGACAGTGGTGTGAACAGCCACCATTATCTGAGTCACAGCTATTAACAATCTCCATTTCAATACCTATAGAGAGTTAATAATAGAAAGAAACAATTGTTCAAAAAAATGATTATGAACATAGCATGAATGTCATTACATTAGATAATAAAGAAGCCAACTATGTGTAATTTATTTCAAAATTTGTTAGGTTTAGTTGGACAATTTATGGTTGTCAAATGTTAATGGACCATGTTCATTGTAGTTAATAAATCAATATCAAGGGCAGGCAAAGGCCAATATCATGAGCATTGATACCAACACTACCAGTATTTTCAATCAGTCAGATGCTAATGGATCAAATTCATTGATAATTACAGAACATAATGAATTTTAACTTCTAAGCTTGTCTTTCATAATTTTCTTGCATGTTCAGATGAGAAATAGTTCTTATCATAATATAATGCTACAAAGAGACATTTATAATGTTGCAAATGATTTCCATTTTAGATTAATGCTGTTCTTTTTAATTCATCTTTCTACATATTAAGAATCGTAAAAATAAAATGTATCAATGTTTGCATAAAATATTGATATTTTTTATATTTTTAAGAACAAATGTTTCTCGAACACCAAATCAGCATATTAGAATGATTTCTGAAAATTCAGAATAAATTACACTTTAAAATATGTAATATTTCACAATATTACTGTTTTATTGCATTTTGGATCAAATAAATGCAGCCTTGGTAAAGGTAAGAGTTCTTTCAAAAACATTACATTTACAAAACCCAAACTTTTTAACGGTAGTGTAGAGAAATCACTTGCTTATCCAATAAGTATGATCAATTCTCTTGATTCAATAACATTATTAAAAGTATCAATACTTCACACTTAACTCACCGACCTCTACTTTTTGAGACCACTGGGGTATGTTTCTGTGCTTTTCTGAACCTTGCTTAGGTAAAGGTAACTCACGGTAGCATTTCCTGCCATCAGAGCCCAGCTCGTATCCCGGACTGCAAATGCATGAAAAAGAGCCCAGCGTGTTCCGGCAACTGTGAGCACACGCTGCCAATCTCGTTTCACACTCATCGACATCTGAAACACACCAGTTACAAGCTACGGATGACATGTTGCCTTTTTCTATTTATACAGACGTCTAATTAGATGAGAACCCCACTTCGGATTTGTTGAGTCACTTTCAGTCGGACAAACAGACATTTCTGCCTCTTACAATCACTTAAGCATTAACTGGTTCCATCATGGACTTCAGAGTGGAAATCTCTGCTCACTGTCTCACTGAGAAGATGAACCACGTTCTACAGCTTTCAGACATCTAATCAAACACAGTGCTTCCACTGTTCTCACACCATGGGAAAGAAACTGCTTTTAAAACTTTGGAAACAGAGGATTCGGCAGATGAGAGAGCATTTAATACTTTCCATGACAGTGTAACTGAACCCTAGCACAATGGAAAAGCTCTTTACTGCTGCTGTCAGAAGCTTTTACCTTCACAGCTCTTCTGGTCCTGGTCCAGCGTGAAGCCTTGGTGACAACTGCACACAGCTTGACCGGCATCACTGCGACATAAGTGCATGCAGCCGCCGTTCCTCTCCGCACACGGGTTCCTCACTGAAACACATGCCGTTTAAGTCAGATCTTATCAGTCATTTCAGTGGCTGTCTCCCTCATGCACACAAACCCTCATTATCTTGTCAACACCGTCCATGTTATACACAAACATAATTTCTGCAGTCTTTTCTCTATCTGAATTCCCATATTTCACTGGCCAGCTCTGTTGCCTCAGTCCCATTATGACATCAAACACATCATACATATACAATGCAATTTTGAAACCCTTTGGAGGATCGATTTCATCCAGAATAAATAAGGAAAGAAAAAGGTGTTTTTTAACGTATGACGTGATACTGCATCAGAGAGCATCAAATAATGTCAGGTTTATAACAGCCATAAACTTGGCTGGTCTATGGCGCAGTCTATTTTCAGCTCCTTAAAATAGCATTGAGGTGAACACACCTCTTTTTTAGGCCAGCACGCCCATGGGCGCACAAATGGGCGCAAATGCATTTGCTAATTAAACAATGTGGTGCTAGATGGGAAATGGAAAACGGCGCCGGGCTGAAACTAGCAAACACACTTACGCTGCACCTTGCATCGCATTGCGCCGGGTGTATGATAGGGCCCTATGAATCTGATATTCATTGTTTATATACTTTTCACTGTTTCACTGTTTTTGTGTGTTTAAGTGGTAGAGATCTTACAGTGATTCTTTCTGCATATTACGCCAGTAGGTGGCAACTAGTGACTGTCTATATGAGTGAATCATTGAATCATTGGTTCCACCGATTCATTTGGCACTATTTTATCAAGAAATCAGTGAAAAATAGTATGTATTAAGAGTAGAATGTCGAATTCATAGTATTCATAAGACATAAATGTAAAACGCCTGGGTTAAACTATACAGCACAGACATTTCTATCATTTGTAAAGTAAGCTCTTCATTAGATATAGTACTGAGACAGTAGGTGATTTTGGATGCAGCTAGTGCCTTTATGAGTGAGCCATTGAATCATTCACTCAAGCGATTTGTTCAAAATCACAGATTCATTTACCAACGTCACTCATGTGTGTTGTCCTGAGACACATAACCTTTAATTTAGCTTTTACTTCATGTCATATATATATGATATATTGAGTTTAATCTTTTTTTTTTCATATTTGACCATCTTTACCATCAGATACCATTGCTGTAGCATTGCACAACCATAGTTGTTTTTGTAAGGATTGTCTAAGTATTAAACTAGTATAAAAACTTTTTTCCCAAGAATGGTCTGTACTTTGATCACAACAGTATGAAAACAGTTAAACTTTGTTATTGATTTGCTGAATTGCACTGTCCACCATTCTCTCACGAACACAGATGCTAGCATGTTTTTTGTCAATGTCAAACAGATACTAGTTACACAATACCATACTCATTCTCTCTGTCCCTTGTTCTTTCCCTTTGTCTTCACTTAGCTCCCAGTGGTAAAACTTCATAGGGGAACAGTTGGCTCTGGCGAGTGTCAGGACATTGGATCTGTGGGGCTGTGTACAGTGTATGTGAATTTTGGCAGACACACTGGAATTGGCACAGTGTTTGCCAAGATGATGATGCTGTAGTCTGAATAATATAAGTGTTTTTCTGTGAAAACTGCTATTTAAAGCAGGCCAAGATGCACAGCGGTTTCAGATATTGCTGTTCAAGTGACTCACACTGCACTAAGTGAGGTCTGTTTGGAAGTTCATAGGTACTGGAATCCTTGACCTCGTTATTAAGGTCAGTAACTGCTCTTGAGCTGTAACACTTTTTTGATAGTATACAAATTCAGTCTAAAGTTGGTCATTTGTAACTCAACGTTTGCATGGTTGTGATACAGTAGTCCAGCTTCATATGAATTGATTCAGGACTGATACAGATACTAAGTCAAAGTATCCAAGGCAGTTGCCAATATCTCTAAAAAAACAGCACATCTGTGTTTTAGAGATGTTGATCACTTTCTTTAGCTTCCACTTTTCTGCCAAGAACCCTTCCATCCACATACGTCCAAGAGCTACAGACTGACTTTATGACATAGCCTTAGACCAAAGATTTCCTACTTTCATCCTCTTGTCAGCATGCTCTTTGACTAATAGCATGTTATATGCACTGGCAGGAGATTTTATGGACATCATGAACATAACAAAGCTTTCAGAAGGTAAAGAGTTTAAATAAATAAATCTGCTTTTACACCCTGCTGAAATGAACGTGTTGACCAACATGAACTTCCATACTTGTCCAGACTGGTTAGCACTAGTCTGTTGCTGGACTAGAGTCCAAAACATATGATATTTGTGTTCACATTGCTTTATTAAAGTCTTATATTAGAATTACTGTACAAAACATGAGGCTATCTAAGTAAAACAACTAAGTAAAGTAAGTTGAACATGGTACAGTACCTTGCTGTTTTGAAACAGTAACAAAGCATCATCTGATGTTAATTTTGGTAGATTTTTCAACAAAACTGAGCACCACAAACTCGAGCCATTGTTAGATGTCAAAATTATATACATGAAGAGCAAAACTCACTTCTACAGCGCTTCCCATCAGCTGTGAGCTGGTACCCATGTCTGCAACGGCACTGGAAGTGAACTGGAGAAAGTTGGCTACATTCATGCTCACAGCCTCCATTATTCACTGCACAGGATAGGACAGCTGTGGGAGGAATAAGGAATAAGAGAAATGGCCGTTAAGATGTGTGTGTAATACGGAGCCCCGCACATGACATGCTCCGTATTATGACATGCAAGAAAAAATAAATAAATTGTGTGCACGATTTACTAATTTGTTCCCTTACTGTACTAAAACGTGCACACGATTACTATTGTAGTACAATAGTAAATCGAGGAAACACAATAGTAATCGTGTGCACGTTTTAGTACAGTGAGGGAATTAGAACATCGTGATTTAGCCTAATATTTTTTCCTGCATATAAATATATATATATATATATATATATATATATATATATATATATATATATATATATATATATATATATATATATATATACACACACACACACACACACACACACACACACACACACACACACACACACACACACACACACACACACACACACACATAATTATAATAGTAAACATAAAAGAACGATATAATAGATTATTATATAAATACCATTATCTCTTTTATTTGTCTTTTCACTTTATATAGCACATTTGCTTTAATTACATCAGTAATTTTGTTTATATTGGACTCTGTTAATGCTGCAAATCTGGATTTTAAAATTTTTCTTGTGGAAAAGTTCAAACAGCAGGAACACTTTCAGTTCACAGTACGGTGCGGGTCAGTTAACAAACAGTTTTGTTACAGATCTGAAGCCTGTCCACTGACACCGACGCCATTCCAAGACACTGATCTTTCTTTTTTTAAACATTTTCTGTTTTAGCAGACTGTGGGGTTTGGTTATTTGCTGTATCGTTATTCAACACCTGGCCATGCTAAAGACAAGCAGCCAATAACATGATGTTGACACCACAGCTAAATGTATATAGGGTTAATTACTTCATTTGACTTGACAATTAATCTTTGAACACAATGTGCAATTTGCTTGCTTTTATGCAATGCTGTAACCTGCTGAATATAACATCAAGGTCTGATATGAATCAGTTTTGGCTTTTACATAAAAAACTTTTATTTTGATGAAAGCTTGATGATTTTATAATCCACTTTAATTAAAATTAGTGGTTTTTATTAGAAGATTTCAATATCCACTCTTTAAATAAATATTTTCTCTAGTAATAGAAAAGAATGTAGAACAATCTTTGAATGGTCCTGTCACAAGCATTCTTCACTTATCATCCAAAATAGTTCCAAGCAATTATTTTCGGAAGCTGAATCATTCAGTGAAAACAGTTCACTGCAAATGGACCATTTTTTCCCAGATGACTGATATGAAGCTTTGATGGAAAAACAAGCAGTTTATCATCGTACTCAAGTGTTTGGATTGTGATGCTTGGCGTTGTTGCCATTCTTCAGTTTTTCAAAAAGGATAGTCATCTCAGGACAGAAACCAATCATAACATTCAGCAAAATACCACTAATTAGCTTTGACATGCTCTATTTAAAAGCCATCTGGTGTGGTGATAAGAGATTAATCTGCGTGGATGACTGAAAACACTCTGAACACCCAGTAACATGGACTGTTAAATCTTAGATCATGAATACCTAGATGCCTTTGGAATAAATCCTGAGATGTGCAAGATTTCAGACAAAAGACTGGTGCATTCACTCTTTCATTACTTGTTTCTAATGATGCAGCAGGAGGTGGATGATGTCCTAATGTCAGTGGCATTCCAGTCTGTCTGCTCCACCCTTTTCCTGTGAATGTTCACTCACCTCTTTCATCAAACAGGGTTAGGCAAAATGTTACAGCTGAGCTCCAGATAAACACATACACTTAATGTAGTCTCAATTCACTGGCCATTTGATTCTTCACAGAGGCTCTTCCTATACAGTAAGTCTGCTGTTGTACTGCTGTTAATACAGTAAGTACATTTGAGGATCAAATAATCACTTTATTTTTCAAATTTTGTAAGATTAGTACACTGTAAAAAATAAGTGTAATTTTAACTGTAAAATTTTGTAAAAACGCTACGGAAAAAAACTGATAATAGGTTAACAGTAAGTTCCCGTACTATATACAGGGAAAAACTGTAAAATATCTAACAAAGCATTTAATGTAAATTTACAGTAAAATTCTGTTAATTATACAGCTTTTAGAAGTAAAAAAAGAACAAATCAATGTATAATTTACAGTCTAAAACTGTAAACTGTTATTCCCAGAATTCCCTGCGTGACACTCCACGTTTGAAAGTATTTTGTTTAAATAATCATGTTTTTAAATAGTTCTTGTTATCAGTTATGTACATTTGAGCTTTATGTTACATCTTCTGTTGCTTAATGAAAGTTTTTTGCATTATTTAAGTATCACGTGTGTTACCATGATGGTGTTTTGTGTTTCCATAAATGTGCACCTTCTATATGTTAATATATACTTCTGCTTGTGGTGAAGCTACTTGTGATGAGCTTTGATACTTCATGTGGCTTTCTCTTATACAGTACCATCTTTATTATTATGGTGGTTGTCAGTATTTTCAAGGTACAAAACAGATTTAATTTTGTGTGTTGTTGAATTTACTGGTTTATATTCACATTTTCTTGTTTGTAAATTACAGCTTTATATTGTAAAATTAACAGTTTTTGACGTAAATGTGTTTACAGTTTTCTGTATTTTTACAAAATTATTCTGGCAACCACAGCTGCCAAAAAGTTTTTGTAAAAACAACAAGAAATTTTTTACAGTGTAGCATCAAATCTTTAAAAGAGTTTCATTTGAGGCACTTAGTAGCAAGTAAAACATATCCAGGAGAAGAACGGCATGTTTTGCTTTGTTTTCTAAATTACTGTCCATTAGGCTTCCCACAGCTTATTTAGGTTTTAAAATTTTTAAGGTTTTGAAAGTCTTTTATGCTCACCAAGGCTGCATTTTACAGTATTTGTCAAAAACAGTAAAACAGTAAAACAATATTATGAAATATTATGAAATGTTAAATAACAATTTAAAATGTATTCAAAATAGCTTATTACAAATGTAAAATGTAATTTATTCCTAAGAAGTTTAATTTTCGGTGTTACATGATCCTTCAGAAATCATTCTTTATGCTTAAGAAACATTTGTCATTATTATCAATGTAGAAAACTTTTGTGCTACTTAATATTTTTGCATGATTTTTTTTGTTAATATTCTGCAAGAACATTTGTATTTTTTTTTTTTGATGACTAAATAAGATTTATTTGAAATAGCAAACTTCTATAACATTTTAAATGTCATTTTTAAATTAATTTAAATGCATTTTCTTCTGAAAAAAAGTAAAAAATTGATCATGTTCTGTAAATCTTGATCCCAAATCCTTGAACAGTATGTCTACATGTTAATGTACTCATTACTTTCAGATTTAAAGACATTCTAATCACAGTCTATAAACATTTTAACTGGTTTCCAGTGTTTTCTGTAAAACCTTCAGCAGAGACTGCTGAATATTTATTTAAAAAAAAAAAAAAACATCCACATCAGTCTATCATTTTAAAGTGATATATTTCAGAAAAGCATAACGGACACATGAAAAAAAAAAATGCATTGATTTGCACTAACAGTATGTGATCACCATTAAATTTCTCACCAACACAAGGAGGATAATACTCCAAACCACAAATCTTAAGCCACCGAAGACACTTGCTATCACATGTCTTCAATGAACAGTCTATATTTCAGAAGTGAGACTAAATATATACTGTCATAACAGGCATATCTGTCATCCTCAACGAGGAGGAGTGAGCCGACTCTCCTCAAAAATCCTTCCATATAATATTTGAACAGTAGCAAAAACATATTTGAAAATGTCATATAAAATCCTATATAATCAGACAATTGTCTCTCTCTTCAAATCAATTATAAAAAAAATAGAAGTGATCATTTGTTGAAACAGGATCATTTTATGAAGTGGTTTAGTGGGAAAGTGGTTGAAAAAATGACATATCTTTACATTTTGGTTATGAGAGTGTGTCTGATAAAGGATCATGAAAATCCTTAAGTGAATTAAACATAATTAAGGGTTTATCTGTCGGTCATAAATAATTCACAAATTAATAAGGTCGTGGCACGAGGTATTGGCAAGATTACCAACTTCTCAAATGACTGTTAACTAAAACCAAATGATCCTGAATAAAACCCTCATTGAGTAATTAGTGGCATCTGTTTCTGGTTTAATCTAGTGTTCCATCCCACTCAGCTTTGATTCAGATTGTGGTTCTACAGAGTTGGTTTGATAGCGGAAAAAACTGATAAATGAGCCTGAAGCCTGACTGCAGCTCACAGCCCTGGACTCTTCAGGTCTCTCGAGAAGGTAACTGATTTAGCTGCTGATTCAGCTAAAGCAGAATGAATGGCAATTCTGCTACTGCATCAGACTCTCAGCAAAGTGAACAGATCCCAGAATGCATCTGGAAAACAAATGGCATTTGCTTTTTTCCCATGTCAAACTGCCTTGAAAATTAAAAGGAATGTTCTCAGTTTAATACAAGTTGAGCTCAATCATCAGAATATCTGACAAGCATACATAAATACTGTTTTTTGTTCCAACAGTTTTTTAGTGTTTTGTTTGTTAAAACTAAATTGAAACAAAGCTGAAATTAAATAAAATTTAAATGTTAAATTAAAAACTTTTTGGAAAAGTTTTAGAAACTTTCAGAAAAACTTATGGCCTGGCAACAAACAAGTTTAAATAATTAACTAAAACTAATATAAAAATTAATTCTAAAAATTAATCTAAACAGAAATATATATATATATATATATATATATATATATATATATATATATATATATATAAAGTGTAAACTAAAGTTAAAATGAAAATTTTAAATATAAAATGTAAGCTAATTCAAAAAAAAAAAAAAAAATATATATATATATATATATATATATATATAGAGAGAGAGAGAGAGAGAGAGAGAGAGAGAGAGATGATATATTTACATGATAAGTAAAAATGTATAGCCTGAATGTACTGTAAGTCGCTTTGGATAAAAGCGTCTGCTAAATGCATTAATTTAATTTAGTTAAATATATATATATATATATATATATATATATATATATATATATATATATATATATATATACAATATACAATAGTATTACAATACTAAAATAACTGCTGCATTTTTCTTTTTTCTTTAGGTTGTTGAAACTATTTTATGGTAATGAGGAGCATATCACAGATGCTACTGAATACCCAATTGCATGTATTAATTATCCAAAACATTTCTTTAATGATGTATTCAGTAATCTGATGAAATGTCATGCACTTTACACAAATAAAACTGGGTGTTTGGAAGTAATCTGGCAAATCTCAGAGCCGAGAGTCCCAATTCCAACCCAAGACCACACACAGAAAAACACAAGATTATAACCACATTACAAGGAAAGAAAGCTACAACATTTCCAAAATAATTTCCAAATGAAAGTCTTCTTCAGCTGACATGTGGCATCCCAGCTGCACGGAAGATGAAGCACAGGACTCGCTGTGCAGCATAGCATTGGCTTTGAAGAAGGTATTTGACTGGAATCATCATGGTCATTTTTATTTACTATGCTCTGTGAAATGTTTTCAGAGTTTCTATAAAGAAATTCCTGAGCTCTGGAATGGTGCTGCAAAATCCATTGTTATTGCCACATATTTGGAAAACAAAACCCATATCCAAACACCATTAGCTGAAATGATATACTTGCAAGAACTGTTTATTCCCACTGGGTTTTCCTTTGAAAACTGAATTGTTGGGTTTCACCTGAAACGTTCCACACCATATTCACATTTGAATAGATGGATAGATGTGATGGTCTGATAGTGGGCCTGGCAAGAGAACAGTTGGGTCCTGGTCTGGTCTCTCTCAAAGGTCCATCACAAACTCACAATGACAAGACCCATACAGTACAGAGCAGTAGCAAATCTTCCACTATTTAAAAAACAAGAGGCTCTTTGATTCCCCCTCATACACAGAGCCTAAGGTGGAGACCCCTGCTAGCTTTGAAGAGAAACCCGTTCTAAGCAGCTTTTCTTAGGCTGTGATGATTACACTGTCTAAACGTTTGGATGCAGGCCAGTGTGTCAGCTCTCTGTCAGTCACCTCTCTCTCGAAAGACTCACCTATGCAGGTGCGGCCATCAATGTGCAGACGAAAAAACCCCGGGTTGCACTCGCAGTAGTACGAGCCTCTGGTGTTCACACACCTATGCTGGCAGCCTCCGTTGTGAACCTGGCACTCGTCAGTATCTGAGGAGGAAAAAGCAAACACATGAGGCCACGTGTTGGAATGCGGTTTGATTCTTGCACAAGTTTTCAAAGCATTCACCTAATGCTAGCTAATTTTTCTCATCACATTTTCATTAACATTATGTTTTTAGTAAAAAAAAAAATATTGTCATAATGCACATTTTTCATCCTTTTTATTGCTTTAGAAATCAGAAAACCCTTAATCCAGTGGTTTTCAACTAGTGGGCCTCGGTGGTATTGCAGGTGGGCCGCCAATTATTTTCTGTTCATTTCCAGTCCATTCTAGGGCTGTGCGATTAAAAGAAAAACGTCCTAAAATCACGATTTGAGCGTGCGCATATGCCTAACTCCAGGTTCACACACTGTCTGTGATGCGCCTTTTTTCTGAGCCAATGTTGACGGATCAGAGCGTTCTCACTGCGGTAAAAGGCTAGAAATAAAAACGTGCGAAAATAATTCATGTCTAACACATGAGCATAGAGTGAATTTGTTAGTGAACAGGATGCAGTTTAAGTGAGAGGAGACACGTTTTAAGTGTGCACACTCTCTCCTCGCAAAGCAGCGTGTATCTGAGCAAGCACCGGTTTTGTGACAGAGCAAAGGAAATCTGCTGCGAACAGAGAGATTCGCACTCGTGCATTATTTTAATGTGCTTTCGCGTTATATTTATGCTCTCACTGCTGACCGCATACACATACTGTATACACACTGCAAACACCTGAGGCACCGCTACAATTAATGAGCTCTATGAACAATGCATGGCAAAAGAGAAAAAAAAGTCCCTATATACAGGATTTTTTTTTTTTTTTTTTTTTTTTGCCAAAAGTCTATAAAATTTTTTACATCTTCACTATAGTGATAATTTTGACTTATGTCTGTTCTAGAGATGTTACAACTTTTTGATAAAGCTCTGATTGGTTTTCTTTTGGAAATATGTTTCAAATTAATCCTGAATGCATTTATGACTGTAAAAGCACAATTGCAAAATTGATCAAAAAAATCGCGATAGTTTTTTTTTTTTTTTGTCCATATCGCACAGCCCTAGTTTATTCAATAAATATAGTTTCAAATCTAGCTTCTGAGTACTAAGTTATTAACCCAACAATAGCGGGGTCAGTTAATTTTTTTGAAGTGGGCCGCGCAAACATATGTGTTTGGTTGTGTGGGCCGCGAGTTGAAAAAGGTTGGGAACCACTGCCTTAATCAATTAGCAATTCTGTTAGTAATTCATGAATGATATTACAGGATAGTTCATCCAAAAATATAAATGTATTTATGACCACAGACACACATGGGAGCACTCCATAGACATAATGATTATATATACGGTTGACGTGTCATGTAAATGCTGACAATTTCATATTTGGGCAAACTATCCATTTAAAACTGCTTGTAGGCAACTCAAAAAGCTATTAGACTAAGTGCACTTGTGAAAATTTAGAAATGTGCAATCTGCACATAATGAAGATCTCAGAGTGAATAAGCTCTTTGTGTCCTGTCAGACTCAGGCCGTAGCTTGCAATCAGCCTGACCTTTAAAGTCAGGGTGCCTATGCTTAATTTAATTAGAGTAACAGAGCTTTTCCCAAAGCAGAACAATCAGTAAGGATCAATGTTGGCAATCTAAATCACGGGATTACATTTTTGTTAAATACTTATGGTGCATTTAAAGGTCAAAACACTGCCATAACATATGGCAGCATTATAACAGTTAAGTGAGTTTGAACCGATTTGACATTTTGAAAGGAAAAGCAAGTATGTTTGACTCAACACAGTCTACCTTCATTACTCCCATTTCATACTCAATTTACATTCATGCCCGGTGGATCCCATTGAGTGTTTAAGGAAGAGATGCAGAAGGGTCTAGTGAAGGGTTCAGAGATCTGTAGCTGGTAAGAGACTGTAATGCCATCAGACTGTGTCAGTGAGAAATGTAATGAGCTCTGTGCTTCTGTGAGCTGCAACTTATGTAAGGGCCTTGGACTGTTAAAGTGATATTATATGGATCTGTAACATTAGTATCAACTTTTTCAATATATATATAGTTTCACATATCTTTCCAACAGTGAGCCATCAGAAGATTTTCTTTAGTACTTCTTTTAATTTGAATTTGCTATTGACGTTTTGGACAATTAATGGAGGACTGAATAGTATTGTAAAGTATGCAAACTTTTTCAACCTCCTTAGAGCATATGCAGAAATGTCCAAGATTCAGTAAGCAAGATTTATTTCCCGGACAAATGATACCAATACATCCAAATATATTTACTGTAGAGCAAGAGAGAATTTTAGCTTTTGGATGCATGGAAAAAATGCATGGAAAGGAGAATTTAAAGTATGAGCTATTGCAAACTATAACAGGATATCCCCATAAATGCTTATATTTTGGAGATACATTTTAACAAATCAGACTCATTTATACATAGTCCAGTTTGACCTCCACAAGTATTCCTATTCTGTTATAAAATATTGTCCTGTAAAGAATTAATGTGTGAAGGTGGTTTAAGTTCATTTAAGCATGCACCGTTCATCTTCAGATCATTATATGTGTATAAAAACTTGATTTTGTTTTTATAACTCATGCCTTAAATGATCATTTCAAGCAACCACCACTAGCCAGGGAGATGGAAGTGACGGTCAACTTATCTGAACCTTAAAACTTTACACCAGGCATTTAGACAGAAAATAGAGAAAGGTGTGATATATTGTAGCTAAATATGCTACCCTACAGAAAAAGTATCTTAGATTGCAAATTTATCATAATAAATCAATATTGTAATGTTTTGTCTTGTTGCTAGGTGGATTGTTTTCTTCTTTGTAACGGACTTGTTTTTAGCAAAAGCTTAAAGCTAATCTACAAATTTAAATCTCAAATCGGTACTTTATGTCCACGTATTTATTTATTTGGTAAGAAGTAATGAAATAAGTGGGATAATATCCAGTCAGCTGCTCATTATCCCAAAATAATCCCCTTCAGGGTGAGCAGACCGGCTGGCTGTACATTATCTCTTAGTTATTTAAACCACAATGACAAAATAACAACAAATCTGGTTTCGATTTGGATGACGGTTAAAGCAGCGGTTTATAGGCTGATTTTCAATATTTCAATATTTCCTTTTAATAACGGTTACTAATGATGGATCATTTTTGTTTTGTTGCCAGACAAACAACTACACTGCAAATGGAATGTAATAGCCTGCAGCCAAGAACTAGATGAAATCCATATTTTATTCAGAATAAACAAGTGATTATCTGACACAAGGGACACATGCTTGATATGATATAAACAGAGGACAAAATAGCACCATGAATATAAATCTAAATAAATATTAAGTGTATGCACTGAAGAAAAAAATGGTGGTGAAACAATAGTCAATTTAACAAATAATTATAAAGAAACATGTTACAATAAATATACATTACAGTGTACTTTTTGTAAGTTAAAATACTTTCTCCTGTCTCTGCTTATATTTATATTTGTCAGCAAAGACATTTCACAACTGTTTGTATCCTTGCTCACAGATAGTCCAGCGTGGTGCATGATGGGTGTTGAAGTTTGTTTGTTTTTTGCCAAAGCCCTTTTTTTCTGTTCTCTCTAGTCATGCAGCACCAAAATCATGTTTCTACTGCATAGAGACCCACATTTTATTAAATTTCCATCTTGTAAGCGGTGAACTAGCTCTTTAATATAACTCTGTTCAACTGTCTTCATTTAAGTTTTACTTTTTAGTAAACTCCACAAGTTTGTGTTAAACCTGATGATCATGTTCTCCAGAATGATTTGAGATACAAATCTTGAGCTTGAATGGAAACAAGCACATCTGACTAAATGTACAGTTGCTGACATGATCAATGCCACAAATTTGCTTTGTGACCTAGAAAAAAAGTGCAGAACCTGACATTTCTTTTTCAGTTAAGGTCAAACCTTGTGCTTATTTCCGGGAAAAAAATCTCAGAACTTCAATGTGGTCTCAGACTTCTGGATCCCACTGCACACAAGGTAATAGGGAAACCCACATTTCAACCAAAATAACCAATGTTATGTTGTTTGGCCCTCAAAGTCCTGCAGTTATGTGAGGTGCAGCTGGGATACTGCAACTGAATCAGAAGGTGAAATCAACGACATATGTGAGCTCCAACGCCTCAGGTCTACAGCTTCTTATCATGAGAACCTCTGAAACATTGAGTTCAGAAGTTTAGCAAAGATCTGGCTTGATTTCATAGATGCAAGCCACGCTTAAATCTTCCATTACCTATATATTACAAATATCACAGGCTTTTGTGAAGACTATCACATTCAGTTTGCCAGGTTAAAATGTGTGGTTCTGTGATGCCAGAATCTAAGTCTGTCTTCCACATTGTTGGATTAAAGAAGGCACATCAAATAGCAAATCAGGAAGCAAAAAGTTAGTCCAATATTCATAAATAAAGAGGATCAGAGGAATATAGAAATGAAAAATAATGGACATCTCTGACTGCAGACTGATTATGCCAAGCAGCCTGTCTTTTATCCAAAACACTTTTTCCTTAATCTTTCATTCTGTGTAAGAAAGAATTACCCTGGAGCATGTTCTTTTAAGACCGTTTAAGGAAAGGAAAGGAAAGGAAAGGAAAGGAAAGGAAAGGAAAGGAAAGGAAAGGAAAGGAAAGGAAAGGAAAGGAAAGGAAAGGAAAGGAAAGGAAAGGAAAGGAAAGAGACCACTAATTCTGCAAGAATTTGCAAAACACACTCCAGTAGGAAAGGTTTGGGGTCAACTTTTATTCAGTAAGGATGCATTAAATTGATAGTGAAGACATTCAGAATGTTACAAACTATTTCTTTTTCAAGTAAATGATGCTCTTTTTAACTTTCTATGTAAAAAAGAATCAAAGAATCATGGGGAAAAAAATATGACAAGTTTCGACAAAAGAAATTACCAGCAATACTTCAACATTGATAATAAAAAGAAATATTTTTAGCAGTAATTCAGCATGTTAGAATGATTTCCGAAGGATCGTGTGACACTGAAGACTGCAGTAATGATGCTGAAAATTCAGCTATGAAATCACAGAAATAAATGTATTTCTAAATATATATTACAAACATATTATTTAAAATTATATTTCACAATATTACTACTTTTACTGTCATAAACGAATGCAACCTGGGTTATCCTTTAATTTACTTCATTTTTTTGCCAACAGTTAACAAAAATCAACTTCTATGACACTGTCAGAAAAGATGCAGTGTTGGACTGCTCACTGACTGTAAAAAAATAATTGTTGAGTCAACTTTAAAAAAACTTTGTTTCCCTGCTGCCTTAAAAACTTTTTGTTATCCTAATTTTGAGGGCCAATACACTTTCATTTTCTTGTTGACTGAACCATTTATACAGAAAAAAATAATTATGTCTACAATAAAAAAGAGACTTGGCATGGTAGAAAATGTGATTCTCCTTCTTATCAGTGTAATGAATTCTAAGATGACAAATGCTGGAAGCTAAAGTCAGTTAACTCTATTAAAGCAAACTTAAGTTGTTCCATTGATTGGTTACATTCTGACAGTCTCCCTTACACTCCCAAACCCTCAATTTAGAGCAAATCCATAAACACAGCCTAAGTCTGTCACTTGAAGTGCAAGTGAAATATTACTTGGAAAGACTAAGTTCTTAAAATTGCATAGTTTTAATTAGTTGCAGGTTCCTAAATCTTAAAACAAAACATTAGCCTTTCTTATAGTATTTGGCAAACACTAATGTACCAGCTTATTATTTGTTTTACTACACATCTGACATCTGTTCAGTGAAGGCATTATCGTCTCCAGTCCTTCACAGTGAATTATGAGTGCTGAAAGACGCTCCTTCAGTCACAGCCAAGATGTTACCAAATCATACAGCATGACTGAGTTTCATGCGTTTCACCACATTCCAGCTCTCAGAAGTAAAAACAAAACCAAAACCACAAAATAAAATAGCAAAAACCTGAAAATCTAATGCTAAGTAACAGTAAAGGTTATTCCCTTCACCAGGCGGAATCAGTTCCCTGAATCAACAATCCAGTAACACTCACCTGCCCCCAGATGTCCTGTGTTGTACCCCTGATATCCACCGAAGCAGGTGTAGCAGTTCCTGTGATAGTAGCGGTAACGTGTATTCCCAGCACACGAACATGGGACCAGCTGAGTCCAGAAAGTCAATATGAGCACTATCCTCAGCCAATCGGACGGCATTGTCCAAGCAGAACGTGTTATAGACCTCACTCAAACAGAAAGAAATAAGAACCAGCTAACAAAACAGGATAAACACACTCTCAGCATGTCCATTATGTAACCGAAGAGAACAACTGCTGCTGTGGGCTTGAGTAGCTATTTAAATAAGCTGTGTGTCCTGGCATCACAATCAAGTCATTTCATTCTCTCTCGGCATTGACAGACATGTCGTTTCTCGTGGCTCTCTCCATCGCTTGTGTCCAGGGCAGGCCTCCACAGTCCCACCCTCCTGTCTGTCTCTGCTCCTCCCTCCTCCTCTCTTAGGTATTGATGCTGAGAAGTTTACCAAATGGTGGATGAAATGTTCACTCAAAACAAAACGGTGAACAGTGGAGGTTATCAAAAGTGTGCTGATATTCTGGTCACTTTTGCTTTTACTACATTGAGTTTTTCTTTTTTAATTATGACTGTAATAAAATTGATTATGGCAACTGGGAATAGTGTTGGGTGTATTGCATTACTAAATAATTGTTACTGTACTTTAATTACTTTTTTCCTTAAAAAGTAATGTTAGGGATTGCTATTATTTTTTCTGTAATTTGACTACTGTTACTTTTGATGAAATTGCATTAAAAACTGTATGGACTAGACCAATTCTATATAAAACAAGATTGGATTTAACATCAAAATTTAGTATCTAATGTTACACTAAACTTTATGTTTTTAATGTAACCTTTTATTACATAAAAATAATTTATGCAATTTTATATTATTAACATTGAAAGAATTTAAAGAACAGTTTCATGTCTATCCTTGTATTATTCACCTGGTTGAGGTTGATATGGGATTTAGACTTGAGTAGGATCCAGTGGGTTGTGACTGAAAATAGCTGAAATATAAAACTAGGGCTGTCAATTAGAATGTAAAGAAATCACTTTATTTTGCAGATGAATTTTGCAGCAGAATATATGTGCTGCTTTACACTCGCAGTATATTTCTAAATGATTTCCATTGTAATATAAGTTAAAAAGTGACACATTTCTGATTTGGTGTCAGAAGCTTTACTGATGAGGCTGTTGGTGTAAATAAGATAATTAAAGAAAAAATTTAATTAAAATTGCCCACAAATAAAACTAATACTACACATGGACCATTGCTACTGAATTTGCTTGTAAATCCAGCAAAACCAGGAAAACATTTGAAAAATCCATTATTCAATGATTTTATGCTGATTGTAAAAGATAGCTTGCTTCAGTTTTGCATATGAACGACAAATGAAACGCACATGCTCGTTTTATTTAGTTTGTTTTGGTTTTTGCTGGAACCAAAATCACTGATCCTAAAAACAATACATCAAACTAAACTGAGCATAAACTCAGTCCTACTAAATTACAGTCGGCTTCACAAGGAGATTCTTTTGTGGAGACTGACAGTACAAAAACAATCACTTCTCCTACATAGATCTGATCTCTGAGTGTCCACATGTGTCGTGAGAGAGTACAAGACAGACATGGTCCAGTATAAACTCACAGAGCAGATACAGCGCACTGCCTCAAATCTGCAAAAGTGATTGAGGGGTCACAGCAGTTGCGATTGATTCTGGTTAATATTCATCCGAAGAACAGGACTTTTCTTAATCGGTTTTTAAGGAGTGCCGCGTAAATAGTGTAGTGGGTTCAGAAATCCATTTTGCCACAATAAACTACAGTATAAGATATCAGTCTTCTTGCACAGGTGTCTGGACTGGGAAGAATTAAATGGACAAATATGCTTGGTGATATTCATGAAATTTTGAAACAAGATTTCCATTTGAAGGACATTGAATTTTTTATTATCTGCATTAAGTCATGAATTAAGTTAAATAGACCATACATCTTGCAACCATGAAGCACTTCCAATGATCCCTCCAGTGACTGACTATAAATAATGTGATGTCTCAGATGTTAAAGGTACGTAGTTAAGGGAATTAAGAGAGAGCTGTTTTTACATAATCCATCATATCTGCTGTATTTGGACTGAATGTCAAGCAGACTGCCAGTTTCAGCCCAGCTAAATATTTAGAGCGTTGCCATTTAGCTTTAGTGATGTGTCAGGTAACTTGTCAGTGATCCACACAAAATACACAGCTACAGTTCATATAGATACTGCAAGACCTGCCCTATAGTTTAAAGTCAAAGGCTCTTGCAAAATGGAGGCTTCATCAAGGAGGGTTTACACACACACACACACACACACACACACAAACACAAACCACACACATGATGATTACTAATGAATATTATTTATAAAGTCTTTGCTCAGTTTTTCTGTCCGCCAAGTAACCATTAACTTTGGCCGGAAACAGGTTTGAAATGGACACCAAAGGAAAAGTTCAGACTCTGGCTTTCAGTGGCATCACTTTAGTCAGTAATTTGGTTAAATCCAGTGCTCACAATGCAAACCTTAGTGTTGAAAGCATCCCAGAATCTCTTCTGTCTTTTCCATGGATCTGTGACCTCTAGGGAGATTACAGAGGGAGAAATGTTCCTTACATTTATGATTGCGTCCTCTCGCCAGCGGGACTGATCTCACAGCAAACCTCACAAATGCAATAAAACCCATCTCAGGTTGCGGGATTTTCAGCTCATCTTTATGAGCTGCATTTAAGAAGTTCTTTGAGATCAACTTCTTAGAAGATGCCCTGCAGCCATCAGCGTGAGATGGAAAAATGTGGTTTGCTAAGTATGTTGGCTGCTGAGTGGTATAGTGGCTTCTGCAAATGGACTGAAGCAGTTCTGAAACAGATAATGCTTCTCATGTGTCTAATATATCTGTCTGTATAGTCCAATACACTGCCAGTGGAGCTCACTAATATTCTATTGATTAATGAGCAGAGAAAAATACCTACAGTTTTAGCCAAAAGCTAATCCAAACCGTTTATGCTATCTTGATTTATAATATCCTCCAAACCTACCTTTTTATCTCAAAAGCAAGTCTTATTGATGGACTTATAGATGGCTGAAGATTGATATTATTGTACGCAATGGACGATGGGAGCTTTGGACTGATCCATCACCCTTGCAGATGTGAATGAACATCTGCAGTACTGTATACACCTACAATAAACCATTCAGACAAATTAACCCTAGCCTCGGAAGTGTGCATTCACTCTGGAATGTCTTTATGAAAACAGTTTTGATAACCTTTCTTTATCCAGCACACTTTGTGGTAAGAAAATAACTACTGTGGAGGAAAATGTGATCCATAATTCAAAACAATTTCACTATGTAGTTTCATTCATTTCACTTAAATGTAGGGTGTGGATGCAAAACAATATATAATAATGCAATGAATCATGTGTCAGTCACATTCATTTTTTTGTGAGACCTTTCAGCATATTGAGAACAAAATAGTTTATTTTTAAAACATTACACTGGCGCAAACCTGCCACAATATTTACATCGATACACTGCCAAAACAACCCACTCCCAAGTTTCTAAGATCTTGAGATCCAGATATGCTTGGGGAACTTTGCTGTGTGGTTACCACGGCATTGTTATGTTGTTGCTAGGATATTCTGTGTGGATTCCAGTTTGATAGACGCTGCGGTGTTATACCGTCCTTTATTGTAGTGTTCCTGTGGCTCAGGTGGTAGAGCATTGCGTTAGCAGCACAAGGTTGTGGGTTCGATTCCCAGGGAACACATGTTAGGTAAAAACTGTTAGCCTGAATGCACTGTAAGTCACTTTGGATAAAAGCATCTGCTAAATGCATGAATTTAATTTAATACCAGAGATGCCAATTTGTGGTTTCTTGGGCATTATGAGTGGTTACTAGGGTGTCTGTTGTTGCTTTGTGGGTAGTAACTAAGGTGTTACTAGATGGTTTGCTAAGGTGTTTTAGGCATTTGCTAAGTCTCTATGATATTCTGTAAACATTATAAGTCAGGTAAATTAGAAAAGACATCCCTTCTAAATAAGCCATATGATCTGAATTCTCATTAATATCCATGTGTCATGAAATGGTGTTGAAGGAGTAACTCACTAAAGTTTGTCTGGAAGAAGAATGTGTATGCAAGAATTATAGCCAACACCACTAATAGACTCAGTTTAAACAAAACAATTTACTCTGAAACCATGTTTTCAGTTGCTGACCTAAATAGAGGTTGCATGGTATGAAGGTCTGGACAAAGACAGATAGATTAATGAGTACTCCCAATGGCTACATGCCTTACCCCGTACTTAAAGAGGAAGCTTATTTTGGCCTCCAAAGTAAAGTGTCAGTAGTCAACGCGCCTTTTGATGTCCTCGTAGTACAATGAGTGTCATTACAATGCCAAGCCTGTCCTATCTAATGAGAGACACTCCAGGTTTAGGACACTAGCCAGAGTCCACAGACCACACCTAAACTCTTTAAAGCAGATCTAATGGAGCAGGGAGTGGCCTTCTGGACTCTTGCATGCTTATTAGGAATTCAACAGACACCTGATTGGTGTGACATTTCCTTTCTTTTATAAATAAAAATTCAAATTAAACAAAATATGACAGTACATATGACAGGTCTTTCCATTCTCTGAGATTTTGATTAGTGTTAGAGTAAACTCTCTCACACTGGTTCATGTATAACAGAGATCGAGAAAATGTGAAGTGGTTGTGGTGCCGTGGGAATGCAGCCTTTCCAATAAGCAAAACTGGAAAGCTGGTGCGGAAAAGCTACTTTGCCATTTCTTTTTTTTCCCCCCAGTGCTTTTGAGAATGAAAGGCCGTAAAATTTTACTGTATGAACAAAGTGAGCATTCTTACTCCAGAGAAAGCTGGACACAATTAAGTTGCAGGATCAGCCACAAAAGACTTTCTGGTTTATTTTATTTATAGAATCACATAAATAGTGACAGGAAGAAAAAAAATGCCAATATACTTTCCAACATCACTAAAAACCATTTCCTCTAATTTCACAATTTGGAAAATATGTTTGATTTATTTTATGTAACTATGCATCTCTCTTTTTTTTATGTGCAGCTGCCATCTGACCAGAGGCATGAACCATTCAAGACCAAAAAGGGGAATAGTTCCATACCTAACTGGCAATCGTTATCACTAGCATGTGTATCTATTGCACATATTATGCTATTAGATCAGTCGAATTCACCACACTGGAATATTAAGGTTTCAATAAAAAATTTAAAAAGCTTTGGATGACTCTTCTAAAGCTCCTCAGAGAATTTAAAGTTCTCTAGAAAACCATCATCTAAAGCACAAGTGTTTAAAAAAAACGATACAGAAGAACAGTATAGTACAATGTAATATTAAATGGAAAGTTCACCAAAAAAATACAAATTGGCTGATAATTTACTTGTCATTTACTCACTGTTCCAACCTGTTTAATATACTTTCTTCTGTGGAAAAAAAAAAGAAAATATTAAAAAGAAAAAAACGTTTGAACTGTTTTATATGTCAATGATGGCTAAAGCAACACTGAAGCACTGACTTTAACTAAATGGACGAAATCTATTACTACTACTACTACTACTACTACTACTTTGTTTTTCCATTTATTGACTGAAAGCTCTCCTGTCTGCATGTTGAGAGAAATCTGGAGTAAGTGCAGAGTCTTTGTGTGCACTGCATGTAAATACGATGCCTACTGTAGTTCTAGACTAAATGTGAACATGCATTTATTCATCTCACTTGCACAAAAACAGATTCAGTATTCCTTGAAATGAAAACTTTTTTTCATTGCTGAAGAGTGCTGAACTTTCTCCTGCATCCTATTCTGCATGCAATCCAGAATGGCAACACAGCTAAAAGGTTTGTTTGAGCGGCGCCTTCTACTGTAAAGACGTAATTTACATTTCCTTCAACCTGACACTAATTCATTTCACTTTTGGTGTGAAAGGACTTTTACATTTGCCAAAAATAGAAGTTTTTATATTAAAAACAAATCAGCAAGCCATTTCAAATGAGAAAAAGTAACTCAAAAGTAACGTAATGAATTGCTTTCCATGAAAAGTAATTAAGTAATGCAATTTTTTTTTCTCAATGGAAAACTCATCAAAAACGTATTCCTTGCTGGCTCACGTTATTGTCCTGTTCTGACTTGACAAATCCCATTAAATTTGGGATTATATGCTCAAGACTTGGGTGTGTTTTTAGGCTGAAGCCCCATTAACTCTGGACAAGTGAGCCCAAGGGAGCAAAGCCTTGCCAGTTTGTTTCTGATGAACACTGATGCTGTTCCATCTTCAGAATAGATAACCATTCCAAAAAAACCACAGTCCAATAATCAGTTACCAATCATGTCCTGAGCTACCATGTTCTGATGCAAACCATTAGATAAAGCACTGAAGATGTCAAAACGGTCTAGACAGGTCTGCTGTCACCTATCCCAACACTGATTTATGCAGCAGAGACTAGAAAAAAAATATTGCATCATATTTTATGCAATTGAGATTATAATAACCTGTTATAAAAAATGTAATCTAGGATTACTCTACTGGGTCATGTATTGTAAGCCAACAAAAAATTGAAAGATGCCTTATAGTGTTGTATCATGACATCACCCTTTTATCAAGCTTTCACTATGGACAGTTGAATTTGTGGAACCAAGGAACCGAGATGAACAGTTTCTGCTTGATTGCAGAGCAAAGATGTAAGCGAGCTCTTAAAATATGGCTATATATTTAGACCTTGTTTTGTTTGGGCTTTTTGCCCTAATAATTCTCTCATCCAAGTTGTACATTTGAACTCCAAGAGCACTGCAGGGGGAAAAGAAATCAAGCCGTTTTGATCTAAATAAACAGAATGGATGTAAAGCCACATCTATCACAGAGGAGCTTGGAAGTCAGGCTGCTGAAGGACTAAAGGGTCATACATGTTCAGTAAATCTTTGTTTTAAGAACATAATACAGTTCAGTATATTTCCTGACTGAAGGAAGGCTGCAATAATTCCATAATGTGATTTATATTATGTATACAGGGAATGCAAGATCTGTGTGTATCAGATTCAAAGTGTGCACGACAATGTGAGGTTGGCAGTTTGAGAAGTATTTATTTATTATCTCTTTTACTTTTAGTTTCTAATCTTTCCCCGATAACATCTAACCTAAATTCTCATGAGGGTGAAGGAGAGCATACACTGGGTAACTATGAACAGATGGGAGATTTTTGACTTTAAAGTCCACTGGGAAGGTCATCATCAACAACACTATACAAACTGCAAAAATAAATCTTGTGGGTCCTGACATGCTGACCTAAACAGAATATTTTCTTTTTAATTTGGACTTAAATTGAGGGTCGGTTCTGAGGCTCAATTACTCTTGGCACCTGCTTCAAGAAGAATCATTCAGAATTTTCAGAATTTGACCTGAATTTCCTAATTTTAAAACATAATTTTATATGTGTTTTTTATATATTTTTTAGATATTTAATTTTAATTTTAGGAATCTGAACAAAAAAAAGTTACCTTTCATTTTTATTTCTTAGCTTAATATATGACTCTGTTGTAATTAATTTGTAATGATAACTAAATAAGGTTTAGATTTTGTTTAGGTTTTTGTTTAGGTTTTTATAAATTTTTTGTATAACTTTTTTATTATTCTATAAACCATATATTATAGATAGTATAGCAGATATTATATACCAAACAGAGAGAGAGGGCAACCCCACTAGAGGGCAACATTGACACATTTCTGGAAATGTTTTTATTTTGGTGATACTTCTCATGACAGTGTTTGGAGCAACATGAGGATGAATAAATACTGACAACATTTTTATTTTGGTGTCAACTATCCCTTTAAAAGCAGGGAAGAACCATTTAGTCATTATAAATAAATAAAGGCAGAACTCTTGACAGAAAAGAGCTTCAAGTAGCATGTCTGATGCTACTTTCATGTTCCCAAAAAACTAAATGGCCTAAGTCAGCAGAGAGGATGTCCCACTGAGGACAGTAAGAGGAGAAAGTAAAGGTCCCTGCACTGAGTACGTGCCAACACGTACTCAGTGTGGTGTTAGCGCAGTGGATAAGACACACGTCTGTGGTGTGGGAGACCCGGGTTCGAATCCGCTGTGAGGCACCAATGTGTCCCTGAGCAAGACACTCAACCCTTAGTTGCTCCAGAGGCGTGCGACCTCTGACATATATAGAAATTGTAAGTCGCTTTGGATAAAAGCGTCAGCTAAACGAATAAATGTAATGTAATGTAACACAGGTGTTCTGAGAACAATAAAGGTAAATCTCTCTTGTGAGCAAATGGTACTATCCAGAAGGAAAGTAGACACCATATGAGGACATTGTAAACCATATGTAAATCTGCAAATGATTCAGAGGTGAATTCACCTTCTTTCATCGCTTCCATTCCTAAACATTCTGGAGCTCTTTTCTCAATGCAGTGGGTTCCTGCATTTCCATGCAATTTGGTTTTAATCTCAGTTTCATAGAAAGGATATGTGAATACAAACAGAAACTTACTAGGGCCTTTTTTAAACAAAAAACAAACAAAAACTTCTTAATGACACTATTTATGAACACCGATGAAACCGTGAGAATATATATACATAGAAATAAACACCATCTACAGTAAGATCTCAAAGGAAGCAAGTCATATTGTTGGACAGCTGATGGTTTATTATTTCCACTTATCTGCCACATATCAGTCAGACTGACGTAAAGTATTTCTTTCATACATAAAGGTCCAGTGCTCTCATGTTGCTGTAGAAAAAAAAAAAAAACTTAAATTTTTATGGAATTCCCAGACTTTTGGACCAAATAATCTCCATGACTTTTATTCAAATTAAGTTTTTCAGACCAATTTGTGAATCGGTTCGACTGATTCATTGAACTGACTTGATTCAGCAAGTTTTACTCTATCCAAGAAAAATACCCATGTCTTTTCCAGGCCTGGCATCACCTGGCATTATTTCAATAAATACAGTGACTCTTTTTCATGTGGATGTACATAAATAACAGCTAGTCAAAAGCCCATGTGTTGAATGTGACTTTCTTTCTTTCGTGTCAAATACAGATCATGACACATCATACATAATATTATGAATGGATGGATAGATAGATAAAAAAAATTGGATGGATGAACAGATACACAGACACAAAAAAATGGATGGATGGACAAATAGACTTAATGAGATCTTAACCATGTAATGCAACACCAAACACAGGTTTTGGCTTCTCTAAATAGGCTTATGATATAATATGGTTGTGAAAATGTCATAAAGATTCATGAGTAATCAGATACAGAACTACACAACAACATACCTAACAAACAGCCTACCTAACAAACCTGAACACGCTTTACAAATAACAATGATAGATGGCATAGACTCTGACAGATGAGAAAGACAATCCTTATACACTCTTGATTGCTTCTAATCTTTTGCCTCATTAATTGATATTAAGGTTACTAATTAGGCTGAACAGTCTTGGTAATAACAGCAATTTACTGCTGATAATTATGTTTGTGTGACTTTATTATCTGAGATAAATCTTTTTTTTTTTTCTCAAAAGTTTCCTTTTCTTTCTTCACTAAACCCAGTGCCAGTGCAGAATACTGAAATCCTAATAAGCTATTACCTTGGCAATATGAGCCTTTAATACCTTGCTGCAAACTACAGGTAAGTGATTTCCCAAGTAATATTCCATCATGACAGACCAGAGACACAAGCAAAGAAAAGACTCTTTAACTTTTCAAATGAACCAATATCAGTCAGTAACTAGTAAGCTGTAGCCTATTTGTTTTCTAGTATTCTAGTATTCAATAAAAAGAACTAGCTCATAAGAGTTCTTCCTTTTTTTTCTTGTATTTGTCAGACTGTAGATTCAGTAACTGTGCTGCAGCACCGTTGAAACAGTACAGTATTCCTTCCACAATGGAGAAGGAAAGCACATATGCAAACTGTTAACAGTAGATTTTTATTTAATGGAACTGATTCTGCATAAGAATCGGTTCTTATTTCCAGACCCTGGGAAATTATATCACTCTCACATGTATCCATTTCCAAAACAATCATTATCAGTAAATCAAGCATACATTTCTATTTTCCAAGCACTTGTTATTTCTGTCCTGTGGTTAAGTTCAAGAACAGGAAACAGAATCTTTTACGTTTTAAAGCATGTTTTAAAAGCATGTTGTAAAGACTCATCTGGCTTTACTAATGCCTTCAGAATACTCCTCATCTGAGTATTTGTGGCGTAGCCAGCACAGCCATGGAAAACTAGGATATTTTCTAACATTTATCTAAAGGAATGTGGGAGCATGACCAGCATTTGTCTTTTATCAGGGGTTTAGTGATATGGCAAACTGCTGAAGTATTTCCTCCTTTATCAAACACATTTCGGCACTGAATTTTCAGTAGATACTACAGACAAAAAAAACATTGCTACTGCACCTAATGACAATAAACATGATTCGGGGGGAACGAAGAGAGCATGAATAGCATTTTTTTTAAAAGGACAATATAACATGAAACTTAAGGTGTTGGCATCACTTAATGCAATATATTCTATACAGCAAATCTCAACAGCTTGATTGTATGCATTGTCTCAAAACGTAAACTATATCAGCGCCCAGCAAATATGACAAGTTTTAAGATACATAGTACATCCAACTTTACCCGCATACATTAAAATCAAGTAAAGCAATACTATATACGAAATCTCGTCTGCATGATTGTTTGTAATAAAATGTAAACTATATTATCTCTGAAAAAATGAGTTCTATATATATGCTCTTTTAGCTATTAAAATTGGATATATACAGTCTTTATTCCAATTTCATCCACATACATACATACAGTACACTCCTGTAAAGCTTGATTACTTATACCATCACAAAATGAACTATATTATCACCCAACTCTAATCTGCTAAATGCGACTAAGGCATCAAGATATTTAGATATTACAAACATTAAGATTTTCTGTAAAGCTGCTTTGATACTTTGTGTATTGTGAAAAGTGCTACACAAATAAATCTGACTTGAGTTTACACAACGTTACATCATTCTGTGAAAAAAAGTCAGTTGTATACAGACTTTACATTTTTAGGTGAACTATCCCTTTAAGACAAGATTAACTGAGTTCTGTTTTAAATGAAATTCTGTTTAATAAAATGTAAGAGCTGTTTTAGCCATTCATCAAAGTTCTGCCCACAGACAGTCATCAATGCTCCAGTCTCCTCTGTGCTCACATGCCCTTTGACCTCAGCGGCACAGATCCTTCATGTTGCAAACACTGCCCTGTTTGCTGAAGGAAACACTAGCCCATTTTCCACTGATACTGCTTCTGTTGCCTTTTCCATTGGTTTACCTAAAGGCTCTAACTACAGCAAGAAAACACCAAAAGCAATTTGCTTAATCACACACACATCTGAGATTCATTAAATCTCAGGAAATTAAGCTACCATCAATTATCAAAAAAATTAATAAATAAAAAACTCACTGGCATTTGCACTCATCAAGAATGGTTTTTAAACCACATTTTTGTAAGATATTTAAGTGAAAGTGATAAATGAGGCATATTGAAGTGGTCATGACAGGAAGCCTACGGGATGTTTGCATTGCTTCTGACAGTGAAGGATGGCCATAAAAAGTCAAATGAGGCTTGACAAGAAGAAAAGAGGCAAAGGATCTGTATTAAACTGTAATCCAACATGCAGCATACAAAAGAACTGTTCTTTTTGTGCAGTGAATGAAAAGTTTATACAGTCCTGCGTATGTTGTTTGCACACCCGGGATGCTCACAGGCATCTTTAAATACAGAATATCTAAAGGGTTCTTTCAGGATAGGAATGCAACATACAGAATGTTGACAATGCTAGTTACAGTATAATGTCCAAGATTCCTGAACTTCAAACAGCTACAGTTTTATAACAGAACTCTGTATTTACGATGAAATCAGTTACCGCTACAATAGGGCTTAAACTAAATGATTAATGTAGCTGGAGTCAAAGTGTTTTCTTTGATGTATATCTGAAAACATCCTTGACAAATCACATTAGACAACTGAACAGGTTTTCCTTCTATTATGATGAATTATTGCACAAAAAAACTGTTCTTCTCCTGGAATGATAAAATATCAGTTCAGAAAAAAATGGATAATGCCATAAAAGAAAGGACTTGTATTGTGGCATCAATTGAAGACAGCCATTCCCAAGATGTTCTTGAAGACAAATGGACAGCACAGGACACAAAAGCAGCATAAATCTGCATTAAGCACTTGGCATACATAAGAACTGGGATTTGAGGATTTTCTTTTGCCCTGTTGTTGATGATTCTCACTGACATTCATCCAGAATGTTTCCTTCAGTCTGATACATGTGGTGTGACCGATGCCTGAGGAGTGTGATCGAATACCACAGCTGTGCTGCGACTAAACTCTCAGATTTGATCCTTCAAACATTTGTTCTTACAGTCAGCGATCACTATCAGGGCTTAGAGAGCTCTGGGGTCACATCTCTGGTTGGTTTATGCAAGGCTTGCTCAATGATGTCAGTGTCATAAAGGGAATCTTTGTGGAGCTTATAAAAACCACATCACATCTTTTTCACGTAATTAAAAGGAGGAAAACTTTTCTAAATAGAATATGTCTTTCTACAAAAAATCATTTGCTTTAATGGATCTGTCCTAGTATTTCATCGTTGTTCTAGTATTTTTATAATTTACTCTAGTATGTAACTTAAATAAAAATCTGGAGGATGAAGAACAAAATGTCATCAACATCCCCATGTTCTCCTATCTATCTTTTAAATAGAGCTCATATTTATCAGCAGCATCATCTTTTTCCTGTCAGCCGTAGTTAATGTTATGTCTGTAAGACACTTCTCACCCAGAATTATAAAACTCATCCGGCAGGATGTGTCTGCACATAGTTGGCTTTCCTCCTGTGAGCTCTGCCAGCTATACTCACTATACAACACAAACTTTCATCATTGGCCACTTTTGATGGTGTCACAGAAGAACATCAGAGTGGGTGCTGGTTACCTTTTTACCAAAGCCAAAAACAAGTTGAGTAAAATTAGAAACTAACTGATTAAATGTGTAAAAACTGCTAATTTGCTAGGAGCTGCAGTGATAGAAAGCTATTTTGTTATTGTAGCATGCTACATTAAAATTGAATGATTTTAAGTTTATGATGTCAAGCTGTCCTTTTGACAGAAAGTAGTTAGCAACATTACACACCACCAAACAATAACTACACTGAGACTTCTTAAGGGGGCCATACATTTTTAAACACATAACAAACCAATAGCAGACCAGATTAGCCAGAATATATACCAAGACATTTTAAAGAGATATTTGAATATTTATTGCCAGACTAAATCACATTTTTACACCTCAGAGCATCTAACACCCCTGTAGTTTGTCTGAAACTGAAACAAATTACATGGCATGCGCTACACTGCCTTATTTTCCAGCACTTTCTGCAGCAGCCAGAAGGTCTTTGGTATATAACCTGGATGAATTTCCCACCCGCACAGACAATGCAGCTGTGCAGAAGGACCCCCGAAGCCTCCAGAGATCTGCTCTAAATCACAGTCACTTCACAGAGAAGCCTGACTCTCTTCCAGAACTGTATTCTCACACTCACTTTCACAGAAGTGCCATAAGGGAACACTGATCCTACAGTGTAAGGAAAGGGATTTAGCTGCCCCGTCGGCCCTGCTGTGACCTCAGAGTGGATATGTTCTACCGATGCACCTGGAGGCTGTTCTATACAAAAGCAATGGAACAAAACGAGTAGAGCAGAATATGAACTGACTGAGAAGTCCAGAGGATGCAATAATGAAAGTGAGAAGCCCTTTGGGAGGACAACATATATTTTGATTCAGGGGTTGGAGGTGCATTCATAGCTAATTGAATCTCACAGAAAAGTGAAGTGAAACAGGGTAGTGATACCCTGTGATAATGACAAATCACTTATAATATTCTGTTTGTCATGGCAATCCAGCTGCTAAATCAATTACAGGAAATGAGAGAACCAGATGAAGAAATCGAAAAAAAAAAATTAAATCCCAACATGCAGTTGATTTATAAATGTTATAGTTAATAAATAAATAAAATGAAATAATTAATTAATTAATCAAATCAATCAATCAATCAATTTTACAAAAGTAAATACATTTTTGGTGAAGAAGAACATAAATATATATTTTTTGTTTGTTTTTTGTTTCACAGATACAGATCCACAAATTCATGATGTGTTGATATGACAGCCTGTTCATCCAGAAAGCAAAAACACCATAAGATTTTCATTTGATATTAAAACTGCTCTAAAAATTTATGGATTTTTTAAAAAAAAATACCCCTTCTATCTGACAGATATAGTTGATTACTGATCTTCTGACAGAGGCTGATCTTAGCAGGAACCATTCACTCTCATTAGAGATTCATATGACAGGATAGTGCAGAATTAAGAATCTATGAGGATCCAAAAAGTCAGTGATTTGCCCTGAGACAATCGCCAAACTCACTGCACTGAAAGCTACAGTTCATGTCCTCCACTTACAGCTGTCTTTTGATGATCACAAAGGTGCATTGTGTCCTAGCTCACTGCAAGAAGAGGGCACTAAGCCTTCCAGATTCTTACAAAGCCATTAATGAAAAGCTACGCTCTGCCTTTTTATGGCATCAAAGAATTAAAACATGTTTAGGCTACCATGAAATAGCTGCCATGTCATTTATAAAATGCAAAAAATGCTATGTCGTCATCAAGAGCAAATCACTGCACAAAATAAAGCAGACGCTACAGTAGTAAGAGACCCAAAAGAGACTTAGCAATGTGGACTTACCATTCAAAACATCATCTTTTGCATTATTCTCATAGATTTCAACACAAACACTGACTGAATCCAGAACACAATGATTTACTATTTGATAAATAGAGAATATACAGTTCCACTGTGCCCGAACAACAATCCTGAACCATCCTGAACCAAGATAAAGAGTCTATTGAAATGTTGCTGGTCCCCAAAATGAGCATCTGATTAAAAGTTTCTGTAGATGATTGACATTAGCAACAAAGCCAGAATCCCTCTCATGGAATCTCCCGAGAAGAACAGGAATCTCATAAATCATGTAAGCCATTCACTTCACAATCCTTCAGTGAATGATGTTCATGAATCATTAACCTCAGCCCTACAGGTCGGCATCTCATCACCTTAATTTTAGGGCCTATATTTTTGTTTTTCATGTCATTAGAAATAGGACAGACCTGACAGTGGACATACTTACGATAAAGGCACCTTGCCTCTGCATTGAGCTGGGACCATCCAGGACAGCATCTGTATATAGTCTTAAAGTCTTGTTTGTAGACGTGTCTGTAGCCTATGTAGTAGGCAGTCCTACAAAGTGATACAAATATGATTACTATAAAACTAGTTCAGTAAAATTTGAGGCAAATAGCATGGAGTTTCACAACTGGCCAGTTAAAATTAAGTATTTCAGAGAGCTGTGTAATACAAAAACAGATTGCTTTAAACCGCAATTAGTCAGCATTTGTTCAGTGCAATGGCAACATTTAGCAAGCACAGTTGGTTTAATGAGGGCTATTCACTGATCTCCAACTATTGCCAAGGGGGTTGATGGCTCTTAGGGGTCTTGAGCTTCCTTTTGTTTCACAAAGCATCTGAGACCCCTAATAACCATCATCTCTCAACAAAAGGATCAGTTTCTAACTGCTGTCTTTCTCTAGCCCTCAGTCCATTCTCAAAAGCGGCTAGAATTCGGCTGGCACTGAAAGGTGTGCCAAATGAGAAATGGCTGTCAGGTTGAAAAGGACTATTGATAGTCAATCAGGACAGAGGGATTCTTTACTACATGTAAAATCTAGTGCTGTAAACTTTCTGAAAATACTTCATTTTGTTTCTTATTCAGTCTGACAGCAGTTTAACTTGATCTTAAAGCCAAATGAATATGTACCTCCTTTCATAGTCCATACACCAAGCATGACCTGTGCATCCTTGCCTCCAAACCTTCACCAGACGTGTAAACGCCTGTACACATGGCTGTTTCTCAGCTGTGATGATTCTCTCTTGTTCTGAGCAGACATTTGGCCTGAACAAAGAAGAATCTCTTACATCAACATCAGTTTTGAAGTCTTTTAGAACAAAATAACTGGAAATAGATTTGTAATGAATATATAAAAATAATAAGAAATTACATTTTAATAGTGACTTTTACGGTGTATATTTAAACTAAACAAATACAGAATTGTTTAATACAAATTTATAATTTATATGTTAATTTACATTTCATATACTACATTATATAATACAATAATGCTATACAATATATACTTTTATACTTATTAATACACTATTAATTCATTAAGGAAAAAATATTTTTAATTTTGATTTTTTTGATTTTTTGATTTATCATATTAGTAACAATGCAAGAAAATAAACATTTGTGCACACAATCTTCATGCAGTCAATACAACTGCCAAATTAAAATAAAAACGTAATGCAATTT
The DNA here is from genome assembly GCF_023724105.1 of Carassius gibelio. Classification (NCBI taxonomy): domain Eukaryota; kingdom Metazoa; phylum Chordata; class Actinopteri; order Cypriniformes; family Cyprinidae; genus Carassius; species Carassius gibelio. The sequence continues at coordinate 13,357,717 of NC_068393.1, forward strand.
ATGTCAATGCTACTTACATAAAATGCTGCAGAACTCGATGACAGCACGATGAACGGATCTCTGAGAGCAGGAATAATAACATCACAGCGCGTATATCCATGTCATAGAGCCTCACAACACTTTTCCATACAGATTAAACTGTGAGTGTTCAGTGTTTCTCCTAGAAGCCAGTATACAGCTGAGAAGGAACCGCATATCTGGGACCGAGGTTCAGCTGAGTGTTTACTAACAGCATACAGTAACGTGTTGCACGGATGAGGCAGGCGTGGACCAGCGAGGGATATTTTGGAGAAGGGTTAATGATGAGCATCGTTTCTTGGCTTTTTCCCCTATCTCTCTAAAAATGTTTCAATTGATTGTAGTCCTAGGCAAAAAAGTTTTTAATAGCATTTTCTTCAGTTGCATTGAATTGCACTGCAAACGTGTTCATTGAGCATGCTAATCATAATGCCCAAATCCTTAAATATTACAGACTCGTTAGTGGTAGATCGATTTGGGTTATAACTGTTTTTGCAATAAGTTTAGCAACAGAAACAACAGCTTTTGGGTTGCAGCAAACACTGAACAACACCTGCATAAATGTAGAAACTTAAATGTTAGAAATTGACTTTATATTTAATTTGCTGCCACCTAATGGTTTAAACTGTACTACAGTAAAACTGAACGATTTAAAATGAAAATTATAAAAACCCACAAGCAGGACAAAATCATATTTAGATGGACATATTTAGACCATCCTATTAAAAACTGCACCCCTGTATCAAGGTTTATTCACATGGAAACCCATTTATAAACCAAATCCAAAATCACATGTAAAAGGTTCCAATGTGTATTATGATAGTATCTATATTTACATTTTATATTATTGTGAAAATAAGTAATAATTCCATAATGTATTTAATAGTTTGCCTAAAAATTTAATACATTTGGGACTCAAATTTAGCAGGTCTTTCAGGTTATTGTCAATCATTTGGTCATTTTATAATATCGCTCATATTTTATAACAAACACTACAATATTATATTAATGTACTGCTTAAATTGTACATGACCCTTTAAGAAGAGAATTAATGCAGTCTATAGGCAGCTCACGCGAATGCCTGATGTAATTTGTTGCGCACCAGTTTCACACCGATAAATTTTTTTACATTAAAAAAAAAATATATATTTGTATATAAAAAACTAAACTAAATTCGAAACTCTTAAAGGATGGAAAAAAAAAACATTTTTTAAATTGTTTTAATAAAAGCTATTTGGGTCCTTAACCGCAGAGCAGTGTGGGAGTTGTTCCTCTGCAGCAATGGCTTGGCTTGTAGTAAGATTAGCAATATCTATGTCTTTATTATATACTGCGTCGGCGGTATTTGAAGATCAAGTTGGAAAGTTTGATTGGTATGTAAACGGATTTTATAGATCTGTTTTGGTTTGGTATAATCCATTGCGGGATTTCTAGGGCTGTAATAAATAACAGCCTGGATTTTGAGCAGGCTGCTGACTGATGGCTAAGTGACACCGGGCTGATCAGTCTTAATGTGTTAACATCTCTCTGAACTCCCTCCATCTCTTTCAGGAGACAGCAGTTTATCGGCAAGGTGCGCTTCGCCTTGTTTGACACTCATTCTCAAGCGTCTAAAAAGCTCCTGCTGGCAACTGACAAGAACGTGTTTGCGTCCCTCAACTCAAGGACTGGAGACCTGTGTAAGTCTTCCAGCTCTTCTGCCTGTGTTTTCACCTTAAAACTTAAAGAGGCGTTTATAAATTACAGAATCCGATTATATTCGTTTTTTGGTTATTAGACACTGACAGAATTAGCGTCCATAATCTGATTTCAACAGTGTTGCACCAAAAACGGATACAAACCACTATTTGACAACCTTTGACGCGTGTGTGTATATGTGTATATGTGTATACATACATACATACATACATACATAGATATATATAAAACAAAAAACATGTTACCAGAAAAATGTATTTGTAATAATTTGTGCATTAAAGGGTTAGCTTTGAATCTAAAGATTCTGTTTTATTGCTCTATCTTTACAATATCTAGTGGATGAGCATTGTTGTGCTAGGCTAATCTCTTCTTATGGTTGTTTATTAACAATGCATACACGTATGCATAAAATGCAAAGGGACAAACCATCCAAAAATAAAAATTGTCTAGGCGCGATGCATTGTGAAATTGTTTGTGGTTGCTTCGTTAAAGGGATGGTTCAACCAAAAATGTCAATTCTGTGATTTATTTTACGAGTCCTTTTGTTGCTACAAATCTGTATTTAGAATGTTGGGACACAAGCAGTTTCAGTTTCCATTGACTTCTATTATATGGAATAATAATAAAAAAATCAGTCAGTTAGAGCCGCAACATTTTGGTTAGCAACATTCTTCAAAATATCTTCTTTTATGTTCCACTGGAAAAAGAAAGTCATACAAGTTTGAAACAACTTGGGGGAGTAAAGGTGGCAGTATTTTCATTTCTTGGTGAGTTGTCTATTATGTACATTATAGTTTTATTTATATAGCACCATTAACAACAGCAGCAGCTGACCAATGTGCTTCACAACATCAGATAAAATAAGGACATAAAAAAATAAAAATCACAGCTAAAAAAGTAATTATATTAGCTTTTCAAAGATGTAACGTGTGTGTATATAGATAGATAGATGGATAGATATAGATATAGATATATAGATAAAAGTAGTATCTATCCTAACTCCCATTTACCACTTCAGCTTTATTGCTCTTTATTATTCAATACGGTTGAGCTTACTAATTTTCTGAATACCAAATGTATTCATCTTGGGTTTAAGAAATATAATCAAAGTTAAAAAGCAACAAAAAGTGTGTCAGTGAAATGTTTTTGGTTCTTGCAGTCTGGCGTCATGTGGATAAGACAGGACCAGAGGGTCATATCGATGCGCTGCTTATGTATGGACAGGGTAAGCGACAAGCAAAAAGAGTGTGCGTTGTGGATTGAGTATTTGTTTTTGCCTCTGAACCAGTTCTTCTTGTCTCTTAGATGCTGTTGTTGTTGTCGGGAATGGCCGTCTGCTTCGCTCCTGGGAGACCACAGTCGGTGGCTTGAAGTGGGAGACAGTGCTTGATACAGGAAGGTTGTATGTTTTATTGTGACAGTATTAGGACTAACTGATGCATCAAACTGACATTGTCCACTTCTGGCTGCAGCTTTCAAGCTGCTGCTTTAGTTGGAGTTCAAGACTTTGTGAAGTATGTTGCTGTGCTGAAGAAATCCGCAATCTCTCTCCATGACCTTTCAAGTGGCAGCGAGATATGGGTGGAAAACCTACCTGACAGGTGATGAAAAATCTTGGAATTTAACATAACTTATTGCAGTTATTATTTTGAAATTAAATGATTTTCATTGCTGGAATTTAATTATGTGTTGTTGTTTTTCATCCCACAGTGACTCTGTGCAATATCAAACTATTTATTCTGGTGGGAATGGACTGGTGCTTGTTTTGGGAGTTGTGCCAAATTCCCATATTGTTATTGTTGAATACAAAATTGAAGATGGAGAAATCATGAACAAGGTATAGAGTTAATATGCATTAAACTGATCAAAACTGACAGTAAAGACATTTACTGTATAATGTTACATAGATTTTGTATGAATGCTAATATTTTGAATTTTGTACAATCATGGTATCGTGGTTTCCACAAAAATATCAAAAATATATTTAAATAGATATAAATATTTTATCATTTTAAATTGTAATATAATTTACTGTTTTTACTGTTCAAATAAATGCAGCCTTGATGAGCATAAGAAACTACTTAAAAATCTTCTCTTATAATAATACAAAATAAAACCGTTTTCTTATTGAAAGAGTCAGTTACTTAGATAATGATACAATCACACGTTTGTTTTTTTTTTGTAGAAATCAGTTGAAGCCGCATGGATGTCAAGCCTGGAGAGCAGCTGTGCAGTCGTCAGCTCAGGAATCCTATTGTGTGTGGATCAGATCACACAGTCCCTGTACACTCTTCCACTGCAGTCTGCAGAACAGACAGAAATGAGACAGATCCACCTCCAGGTGCAGATGTTGCTACGCTTGTATTTAATGTACAGTCCTTCATCTGTAACTCTCTATAACGTCATGGGTGGCTCCTCTTTTCAAAGACGCTAGATTTGGAGGTGGCGTCTGGTTTCCGGCCTGTTCTGACATCCACTCAACCCAATCCAGCTCAGCCTCCTCTCTCTGAGTTCTTTATGCAGCTCAGTCCAGATCATCACATCCTGCTGCAGTTCAAAGATGGCCTTATCGCTCCACTCCGAGACTTCAATCCAGTAAGAACTAATTCACAGTATTGATCTCGAACTGGACCAGAACCATTCAATTTCTTGCAATTGCCATTCACAAAACTTTACCGGTTACAGAAATTGTATTGGTTACACTTTATTCAAAGCCCAATGTTCGTCATATTTCAGGCATATCTGGCTGCTTTTGCCACATCTGGAGAGAGGACAGTTGCTGCTGTGATGTCCCCAAAGAATGATACTGTGAGTCATGTTTCAAATGTGATACAGAAACGTCTTTCTAGGTATTTTCTTGTATATTAATGGGTTGTTTTTGTTACTCAAGGCTTGTAGCATCAACCTGTTCAGTGCTGACACAGGGCGGAGGCACCTTGATACCACCATTATCTACCACATGGACCCTAACGGAGGAAAGCCTAACAGAGTGAGGATTGATGCTGAAGTATATATGTTTAACCAAGTATTGGCCAATCATGTAGGTTAATTTGGTTGGTCTGTTCTTTAGTTATATGTCCACGCCTTTCTGAAGAAAGATGATTCTGTGGGCTACCGAGTCATGGTGCAGACGGAAGACCTTGCACTCACATTTCTACAGCAACCTGGTATGAACTTCACTATGGAAGAATTGGTTCATAAAATTTTTTTAAATGTAAATAAATAATTCATATTTAAGAACCTGGCTAATAAATAGAGAAAAGTGGTTTCAAAATCCTTTCATTTAAAAATGACTGAAATTGTTATTTACTATATTTTAAATCAAATTAAATAAATAGCTTTAAATACATTTTCCATTGATTTGTTATTGATTTGAAAGTGAATTATTTACATTTATATTATTGAATTATGATTTTTATACTTTATGTGGTTCTCCTAGGCCTAAAACTTAGCTCCACCCCATACTAGTAAAAGCTACAAAAGGCAAGGAGATGATTTTTTGTGTCCCGTTGTAGGCAGGGTCGTCTGGATGAGGGAGGAGGCCCTGGCTGATGTGGTCACCATGGAGATGGTTGATCTGCCATTCACTGGAACACAGGCAGAACTGGAGGGAGAGTTTGGAAAGAAAGCTGGTAAAGTGCAGCATAAATGGGAACCATTGTTTATTATGTCTTCTTGACATTTCATCTAGTAATTTCTGAGAAATCCAGTTAGGAAGTGTTAGTTTAAAATATGAATAAACACATTTAAAAGGGTCAGTTCACCCAAAAACGACCATTCTGGTATAAATGCACACCCTCATAGCCTTCCAAACCAGTATGACCTTGTTCATCTTCAGAACACAAATTAAGATCTTTTTGATCAAATCAGAGAGCTTTCTGAACCTGCTTAAACCGCAACGTGACTAAAACATTCAGAAAACTCTGATTTCATTAAAAATACCTTAATTGGCGTTCCGAAGGTGAAAAAACGTCTTGCAGGTTTGGAATGACATGGGGATGAGTGATTAATGACAGAATTTTAATTTTTGGGAAAGTTTGGGTGAACTAAACCTTTAAGAAAAGATAAAATGTCATTTGAACATTTTTACATCTTAACATTTTTAGATAAAATGTATTTATTCATGAGGAAGTGAAGTCATTTTTGCCAATGTGTCATTAGTGTACATAATATAAAATAGGTTAATTCTAATTTCATTTTCAAAATCTTTTTCAGAATGAGGTTAAACCTTCTAAACATTTTCTAGATATTATGTTTTGCCACCATGACTAATATGTGTTATGATGTTGCTGCTTTTGCTTGCAAAGCAAAAAAAAAAAAAACCTCCTGTCTTACTTATCTGTCCTATTTTCCATGGCTTTTTTTGTTGTATTTATTTCCTTGTGTGTTTTCTTTTGCCTATCTGCTGCACTCGGATCCAGCCATTCAAGGTAAAGTAGAGAGCTTCCTCTAATTTTGCTTTTTTATGTCTTTGTTAGTGTCTCTAACTTTTGGACAATGCATTGGCTCAAGAATCTAATTAATGCAATGTTAAAGCTGAGGTTTTTTTTTTTGTTTTGTTTACCTCTGTCACTTATCAGTCACTCATTACCTCTGTGATCTCTTGTTGCCTGCAGATGGGCTTTTACCCATGGTTCTCAAGCGCCTCTCTTCCCAGTTCATCCTGCTGCAGGCCTGGCTGGCCCATCTCTGGAAACTCTTTTATGATGCCCGGAAGCCCAGAAGCAGTGTGAAGAATGAGGTCACCATAGACGTACTGTCTCGGGATGAGTTCAACCTGCAGAAAATGATGTTGATGGTAACTGCCTCTGGGAAGGTAAGTTTAGTGGGCACAGCTGTTGCTTTGTTCCTTTAGCTGTCTTGTCGGTTAACATAAGGCTGTTGTTTTTCTACTCAGCTCTTTGGCATCGACAGTAAATCAGGAACCATTTTATGGAAGCAGTATTTAGAAAACATCCAGCCCAACTCTGTTTTCAAACTCATTGTGCAGAGGACCACTGCTCACTTTCCTCATCCTCCACAGTGCACACTTCTTATAAAAAACAAGGTAAGCCTTTGAAGTTTGCGTTTGTATGATCTAAGGCTGTTTGTTTATTTGGTTGCCTGCTGTTTTTTTTTTTTTTTTTGTACATTTGTTTGCTTGTTCTTATGCTTTTGTGCTTTCATGTTTGCTAGTTTGTTTACTTGTTTATACATTTTTCTGATTGCTTCTTCATTTGTTTACTATTATGAGCATTTGTCTTTTTGTTTATTTGCTTGTTAGCTACTTTGTTTACTTGTTTGTTAATTTGTTTGATTTTTTTTAGTTTGTACATTAGTTTTTTGTTTGCTTGTTTCCATAATGATTATCAGTTTGTTTACTTGTCTGTCAATATTTTCATTCATTCATTTGTCTGTTTGATATATTCTTTATTCTTTTCTTACTTTTGTTTTATTGAATTAATTATTTTTGCTCAATTTAAAAATGGACTGTATTTATAGGACACTGGTCTTGGAAGCCTCTATGTCTTCAATCCCATCTTTGGCAAGAAGAGTCAAATTAGTGTCCCTGCCTTACCCAGACCTATCCTTCAGACCCTGCTGCTGCCTGTCATAGACCAGGACTATGCTAAAGTCCTTCTACTTATCGATGACCAGTACAAGGTGGGTCTCTGTTCTTTTGACAAACTTTCTGTTTTTCTTGGAGAATGTGAACCCATTTCTTTTCTTATTCAGGTCACAGCATTTCCATCTACAAAGAATGTTCTACAGCAGCTTCAAGACACAGCATCCTCCATATTTTTCTACCTAGTGGACTCCAGTCAGGGAAAACTGTCTGGTTTCCGTCTGCGCAAGGTTAGTGTGTCCATTCGTGCAAAGCAGATGTAAAGCACTTGATGCTGGTGTTCATAAGTGATTTTGTTCCTTTAGGATTTGTCTACAGAGCTAATCTGGGAGGTGGTAATTCCCACTGAGGTGCAGAAGATAGTAGCTGTCAAAGGAAAACGTGCAAATGAACATGTGCATTCCCAGGGCAGAGTCATGGGGGATCGTAGTGTGCTCTACAAGGTACTGCTGATTCGATGACTGCTCTTAGTAGACAAATGTAATTACACCCTTTTCTAATTGCATATATTGTCTGTTGTTTGTCCTTCCTGGTGTTCTTCTGCAGTATCTGAACCCTAATCTCTTGGCTGTGATAACGGAAAGCACAGACACCCATCAGGAGCGCAGCTTTGTTGGAATCATCCTGATTGATGGTGTCACTGGACGTATTGTGCATGAAGCCGTGCAGCGGAAGGCCAGAGGACCTGTTCACTTTGTACATTCAGAAAACTGGGTGGTGGTGAGAACACTGGTTTATCTATCCATAATGATTACTGTGATAAATCTAAATGTTTCTGGCACAGAATTGAACAATACCTTTTGTGTTTATTGGTTTCTTCCCTATAGTATGTGTACTGGAACTCCAAGTTCCGCAGAAATGAGTTTTCTGTGTTGGAGCTCTTTGAGGGAGCAGAGCTCTATAACAGCACAGTGTTCAGCTCCCTGGACAGACCACATCCACCCCAGGTTCTGCAGCAGTCGTACATTTTTCCGGCTCCCATAAACACTTTGGAAGCCACACTTACGGAAAAAGGCATCACAAGCCGTCACCTTCTTGGTAAATATTGTGCATATCAAGCAGTTATATATATTGTTATAGCACTTATATATCATTGCTCTTTTTGTTGTTTTTGATTGCTTCCACTGTCCTCATCTGTAAGTCTCTTTGGATAAAAGCGTCTGCTAAATGAATAAATGTAAATGTAATGATATATATATATATATATATATATATATAATACATTCTGCAGTTCATATATACATAAAATGAGTAAATTATTTAAATATATTTTATTTAGTTTACAGATAAACAAGGGGAAAAAAATCGGTGTGACATAACGTAGATTATAGATGCTGTTTCAGTTCATTTTTGTGACTCACTTAATTTGTTTAAAGAAAAGAAGCTCTAACGGCAGGAAGCAAGTTGTTTTCTTTATTTTACAAAAGCACAAATAAAAATAAAAACAGACCTTTATACAGTGATGCATTATTAATATTACAGTAAATGTTTAATATTGATTTTGCTGGTATAAAGAAACAGTTGAAGTGATTGCGCCGGCGCACGCACACACACACAGAAAACGCATCAGTTCCAGCATTGCTAACTTGACAGCACAGTTGGTACTTTTTTAAAATAAAATACACTGAACCAAACATCAGTGTGTACAAAACCTATAGTTTACATAATAAATATTAGTTTAGCATTCAGAAACGTCACATCGCAAATATGGAAATATTATGGAATATTTGGATTAGTGGTAGGATACTCAAGCACAAAGCTCCATTTCACAAACAGTTGAGTACACAAGCCTATAAAGTATATTCCATTATCAGTCTCAGAGAGACGCATTCAGAATCAGCACATGGTCACTGTCTAATGGGCTTTGTTTTCAAGTGCGCAACTCATTGCATTCACTGTTCTTCTGCTGGCGGCTGGTTATCAAACAGCATTGCATTGCTGAGGGTGCCAGTTCCTGGATTCGGGGTGATTTGCCTGTATTCGTTATAAAGCCTCATGCACCGAACAGAGATGTCCATACCGTGACTGTTCTGTACGAACAGTCACTGTACCGTTCCACCCCTAATATATATATAAATATATATTGATCTTAAAAGATCAATGTCTTAAGACAAATATCAGCATTCTCATATTTAATTCTGGTTGTTGCTTTTTACTTTTTAGTGGGGCTACCATCAGGCAACATTTTATCCTTACCAAAGCTGTTTCTGGACCCACGGAGACCAGAGATGGTCTCAGAACAGAGTCGGTAGGTTTCAACTAATATTTACTACGTTGAGACACAATTCAGTCTTTGTGATTTACAATTTGCTTGCTGAGTAACCAAGTTAAACAATGATTGTCTTACCATTTAGGGAGGAAAACCTCATACCATATGCTCCAGAAATGCCCATTCGTGAAGAGTGGTTTATAAACTACAACCAAACTGTGTCGAGAGTAAGGGGCATCTACACTGCCCCCTCTGGCCTGGAGTCTACCTGTTTGGTAAGTGTCATGGTTTAGTTTTTTTTTTTTTTCAAAATATTAAATAACTTGTTTGTAGGATTGTTTTTATTTGAGCTATTAATATCCATGCTATTCTTATTACATGAATTAATTCCACTGATTGTAATTTCTTCACCCTGTAGGTGGTTGCGTATGGTCTTGACATCTACCAGAGTAGAGTGTTCCCCTCCAAGCAATTTGATGTCCTTAAGGATGACTATGACTATATATTAATCAGCAGTGTACTCTTTGGCCTTTTCTTTGCCACCATGATCAGCAAACGTCTAGCGGAAGTGAAACTGCTCAACAGGGCATGGCGATAAGACTCATCCAAATGGCCTGTTGACTTCACTCTCGCCCTCACTGCAATGTGGTCGACACATTGATGGCAGGAGACTAGCTGGTGACCATGTCAAAACTGCAAGATCATTTGATAAGTTTGGTGTATGTTTGCAACCAGCTGTCTTATGGATCTTGTGGTGTTTTGAGTGTAAGTGCATAGACGGCCATGATATTTTTTCCCCTTTCAGAGAGAGAAGTAATGATGTAGGTCTAATAATCCCTCCCACCAACCCCCCGCCCCCCCAGCATTGAACCATTCAGTCTAATTTATTTATTGTGCCTTTCGGGGTAACATAACTCATGTGATTTAACACCCGTCCTGTTTATTTATAAAAAATTTTCATCTATAGATTTTATTCACAAAGTCTGAGTCTGCCTTTTGAAAAAAATGTGCTTTTCAAAATGAATATTGAGGAAGGAGTATTGCAAAAGGACTGCCATTTGTAATTTTAAAGTTAATGAAAAGATTGAGTAATGTGATTTGAGTTTTAAATTTGATATGATCTGATGAGGTGTTAATGAATATATTTCCTCATGTACAGGATTTGAAAGGGCAAACCCTAGTGCACATGAGAACTGTGAATTTTCAAGACAGTTGGCTTGTTTTCTCCTGTACATTAATTATAGAAGATTCTACATAGGAATTTAGATAGTCATTTGTAGTTATTTTATGGTATGTCAAATGCACTGGATGGTTTGGAGCCATGTTCTTACTTGATATATTTGAGCAAGATTCTAATATGCCATATCATACTTTTGATTTTGACATGTACACAATTACAAATCCTTGTGATTTTACTATTGTGTAAAATGTTTCTACTCTTTTGATTTTCATGAATAATAGGCCTGTTTATATACATGATTTTGAAAGCATCCCGCTGCTGCAAATTAATGATGTCAGGACAAAAATGAGTTTAATAATTGTATTTGTAACAAAAGAGTAGACATTCAATTAAGTTGATAACAAACCTTATGCTTTTTTAAACATGCATAAATTATTTGTTCTTTTTCCCTTTAATCTATAATAAAGAATCTCCCCTTACTAATTTTGACTCGTGAATTGTTTAGAAAATTTAAGGTAAAACTGCTGCAGTTGTGGATAATCTGGGCAATACCAGTTGAAATATTTTCTGGTTGCTTAATTAAAATAATTCGTCCAAAAATATAAGTTCTGAAATTGTTACCATTTTGTTAGATGGTCACTGAACAATAAAGATTATACCATCGATCACTCACCTCTTTTTTTAATTTTTTGTTTCAGCGAAACAGAAAATTATATTTTGAAGAATGCTGACATCCAGAAAGTTTTGGTTACTATTGACTCACTCTGTTATGGACTCAAATGATGACATGGTCTGATTTTGGACTTTTGAAAGGACAGGCACCCAAAAAAATTGACATTCTGTCATGTTTACTGACTGTTGATGTTGTTTACAAGATGCAATCACCATTCGCTTACATTTGAACTGTTTTCCCCATAAAATTATAGTGAATAGAGGCGCATTTCGTCCAACAAATATTTTTGGGTTTCAGAGGAAATTATTGGAAAGATATGGTGACTAGCTCAAGACGAATTTTGGGGTTAACTGTATCTTTAAGCTCACGTTTCCTGAGCTGTCTGGACACAGTTGTAAATAACTAAAATATAAGGTTTTAAGCTTAGGAGTAAAACCGTGAACCACGGTCCTATTATTAGCTCAAAAGGTTTCTACGTGCTCACATGACGTAACACACGCAAGACTTTTCATGTTTATCTCTGACGAGAGTTCCTGTTATTTGGCGTCTGATGATCAACCTCATTTCCGCTCTTGGATTCTAATAGAGGATCTCAAGATGGCGTCGAGTGGAGGAGATGGTGAACCTGAGTGGACCGCAGCCGTACGGCCACTTTTATCAGCCTCCTACACGGCTTTCGAAACGAAAGAGCTACCTCAGCTTATAGGATCCATCATAAACAGGTCAGACGAGCGCTTGTTTGTTGACTTGGCTCGTGCAGGACTGATATAAACTGCTGAGTGACTCTGCAGTAGCTGTGATGCTATGGCAGGACCGAGGCTGTGTCTCAAAACCTAGTCAGCTGACTACCTTGACAGTATTTCGGCGCATCATGAGAGGGTTTGGCCGTTTCCAAATACGCATAAGATGTCCAAATATGCTATTTGAGATCACTTTCGGTGGTTAAATATGATTTTGAATTGACTAAATGTGCCGTCAAAGCATGCAGTTCGCTGTGTGTTGAGACAGCCCTTACTGTGCATTTAATGTTACAGTAGCAGATACATCAGATTCTGCTTCATCATCAGGCCGGAGAGCCGCTCTTTTAGGTTAATATAACCTGCCTGGTTGATATTTTAACAATGCCGCTTACTTATAATGGACTTGCAGGATCCCACGACTTCCTCCTCTAAATAAAGTGATTTTATATTTCTGTCGGAAGTGAATTAATTGACGCCGAATGAGCTTGTTAGCCTCCCTCGCTTACAACTAACACTAGCTAGCCTGTTAGCCACTGTCATATTGCCTGCTATTCATAATAATCAAACTCGTCTTTTTTGTTGTCATCCAGATAAATCTTTCTGTCAGTCAGCGACGACCACATTAGTCCTAGTTACTCAAAGCGTTAATGGCCGTCGGCTCAGTTTAATGCATATAGGGGGTGTGCCTGCTAACTAGCAAGCCGTGACTTAGCAGCTGGTGCTAGTGTTGCTGATGGTTTGCTAATTGTGAGTTAGCCTCTTTTGGTCAAGTGTACAAACGTTTTAGACTGTTGAGGGGTTAGTTGCCCATATTAAAAGCTTGTTTGTCTGTGTGTAAATATCATATGTGTAGTGTCATCAAAGTTTCGTTTTTACGGAAACAGTGCTTGGCCTTCCCAAACAAACACATTACGGTGTGTGTCATTTACCGCGGTGTTGATCAACTGTTTAGTTACGAGCTTTACAATAATCAGTAAACACACTGAATTTAATCTATGATATAAGAACTTTCAACTGTCGTCTTGTCGATGTGCATGAGCTAAGTGCAACTTAATCAGGCAAAAGTTAAGGTAACACGATTGATAATAAATTGAGTTGCTAGATTAAACCAGTTAAAGTTAGCAGTTAATTAATGATTGAATTTAAAATATTTTCATTGGTTGTTACTTTTCCATGTCTGTCACTGGGCTCAGATTCATTTGATTTGATCAGTGTGTATAATCAGTATGTTCGTTCAAAAAGGTTTATTGCCAGTGGCATTCTCTGAATGGATACAATTAAGCAGAAAAGTGTATTTTTCCTAAAAGTTCTTTCTTGAAACTCATTCAAAATATTAATAAACAGTATAGTAGTGAATGAATAGCATTAGAATAACACTGGTACTAACTGGATGATTACTAAGAGAGATTTTAGGAATCAGTGAACACCTTTAACAGCTTTTGTGATGTTTGTATGTTGTTGCACTCAAATCTGGAAGCAATAATATCAAAGTTCCCCATAAGTGTTCGGTCTGTCAGATAAGGTCATGCATTCCTACTCCTGTGAGCTTATTTTAGTAAGAAATTTCCTCATTGAGCTTTGCAATTTGTTTTTCCCCTTTTATTGCTAACCAGTTGTTACATGCTTACTATAGGAGAGATTCATATGTTTACATCTCTGGAAGAATCATGTAGGTTGCTGGATGGAACAGCATTTTGGGAGTAATTTTAGCCTCTGGAATGTCGACAGAAGATAACTGTAATTACTTTATTAATGTTTGCATCCAATGATTCATTTGGTTATTCCATCAGAACATTGTATTAAACTTTTATTAGAATGTCATAACTTGCTTTATCTGTAATGATTTAGCTTTTCCATTGACGTCACAATGATCAGTTCATGCAAACTACTGGATAATATTATAAACCAGTAGCCAAATAGCTGTTTAGGTATTGGTTTAGCACCTTTGCATTTCAGTGCACACTGTCTTTCACCATTCAATTCCTGATGGATAATCAAGTCGCGTATTAAATTTTATCTCATTAAATACATGGTTTCACTTTGAAGCATCACATTAAATGAGATTAGGGTTGTCACCTTCAATACAGAAAAATAAGGGTCGCCTGGGGTGGGGGACACCCCTCGGGGCCACAATGACCACAGGTCAGATGACATGCCAGTGGTGGTAAATCACAACTTAAAACATGCTTTCATAAAAATATTAAAGCTGCAGTAGGGAACTTTTGTAAAAATATATTTTTTACATATTTGTTAAACCTGTCATTATGTCCTGACAGTAGAATATGAGACAGATAATCTGTGAAAAAATCAAGCTCCTCTGGCTCCTCCCAGTGGTCCTATTGCCATTTGCAGAAAGTCATGCGCTCCCGGTAAAAAAACTTAACTTTGTTTGTGTTCAAAATGTAGAAAAATGAACATAATAAGTGAGTACACCATGAATCCATTTTCCAAACCGTGTTTTTAGCTTGTCCTGATTCACTAGGGTGCACCTATAATAAGTGTTTATATTCGGACTATTTAAGATTACTTCGGGGATACCGCGGCGGAGTAACCCAGTACCTTTGCGATTCTTCATAGACATAAACAAAGAGAAGTAGCTCTGGCTACAATGTTCTTCCACAAGACGCAAGCAGTTCTGTTTATTAACCTAGAGCGTCAAAAGATACTTACTGCAGCTTTAATTGCTAATAGAGATGTTCCGATACCCTTTTTCTCTTCCCGATACCGATTCCGATACCTGGGCTCAGGGTATCGGCCGATACCGAGTACTGATCCGATACCTGGGTGTGTATCTGTATATACAGCTGTATATACTACTAGCCCTGTGTAAATTGCTAGAATTCTTTTTATGGTGTGCTTCAGACAGATCCCTCAATAAAACATGAACAAATACATGGTGAACTACTGTATTTATTACAGTATTTTTATTATCTAACATGAATTTGACAGTATTATTTATTTTCATATGCAAAAAAGAACTTCAAATGCAGCCAAAAATCTAACACCGCAAACTAAAAAAGGTATTTAAGTTTTACAATATAACTGTATAAAAAAACTGCAACAAATAAGTCTAGGAATATAAAAAAAGATCTATTAATCAGATAATCTCTTTACAACAAAACAAGTAAAAAACAAGCAACCATCTAGGCATAATTATTATTATTATAGAGACGTATTATTATTACTGTAGGCTACAACAGTAGCTTTATATATTGTCAATTTACTCATGTAAACCAAACATTTATTTTAATGGGCTGCCATGAAGATCTTTGAGTGTCTGTGTTTATGATATGACAGTATTCTCAAATGAAACGGTAAATTCTCATGAAGTGACGGTTTATGCGTTCGTGTCCTCATGACACACAGCAGAGACTACAAAACAGCGAGCTCTCGCGCATCTGTGCCAGTCACCCACAGAGATGTAGATTTTGCGGGAGTAATATTTAAATAGTATTTTGCAGTTTAATATTCACAGACACTAGTATATATTCGGCTACTGTCTGGAGCCCTGCGCTTTGACTTACACGGAAGCGACTGAACGCAGCTGCCGGTACTGAATATACTTGAGAGTCTGTAACTACCGGTACTACAGAGACATACTGCTAACCACTGATCTATAATATAGTAGCGGCTTCACTGTGTTTTGGCAGTTTAGAATGTGATGAGTGATCCAGTCATATATAGATAAGGGCTGCTAACGCGTTTTCATTTCTTCTTCGCTGCTCTAAACAGGGGTTGCTTGTGGCAACACAGCACAACTTCCTGTGTTTTCAATGCATTTTGAGCAGCGAAGAAGAACCGTGCAGCGGTTAGGCAAAGCTTGCGGTCATAACTAGGTATTTTTTAAGAAAATGGTATCGGATCGGTATATGGGTTCATGTACTCGCCGATGCCGATGCCAGAATTTGTTGTGGTATCGGAGATATTTCCGATACTAGTATCGGAATCGGAACAACTCTAATTGCTAATGAACTTTAGTAACTGTATAAGGTGGCATGATCACAGATTTTGGTAAAGAATTTGTCATCGTTTGCAGACAGTAACACCATCCAAACAGTGAAACCACATAATAAATAACCGATCTACAAACATTTCGAAATTCATGGTATGTGGAGCAGCCTCCGCCATTCTTTCAAATCGACTCTCTCTGCCAAGAGACCCGCCCTCCTTTGACTCTGATTGGCCGTGAACCTCAAACAAACCAATCAATCCATTGATGGCAGCGAGCATTACCCAATCAGGAACAGAATAGGATGAGTCTGCACAGAATGCTGGTAGGATGATTTTCATGAGATGCTGTATTGAAGAAAATGGGATGCGCTATTTTAATCCTCAAATACAGGACGATTCCATATTAAGGGATGGGTGCCAACCCTAAATGAGATGCAAACTGAAAATTACATTTATTTAAACTGTTTCACTGTTCTTCTTTTTTCTATAGTGAATCTGAGGTTCTTCACCATGACAAACAGTATGAGCCATTCTACTCCTCTTTTGTGGCACTATCTGCACATTACATCACCACAGTTTGTGGACAAAGTATGTTACATTTCGGTGTTTTATTCTAAAACTGTAATTTTCTTTCATTTCTAGCTGAATAAAGTCATGCACAGATTTAACAGGCTATTAAAAATGTTCCCATTTATCTCATAACAATTTTCTGTCCCATTTTAGTCCCCAGAAATCAGTTGCTGTCAGTAGCTGCAGCATGTAAAGTATTGATTGAATTCTCATTGCTCCGTCTGGAGAATCCTGATGAAGCATGTGCAGTCTCTCAGGTCAGATATGCACTTTTTGATCAGAATATGTTGTTTTGATTAAGCATAACATATTCTCATAGGCTAACTCCCCTTCTCTTTCCACTCCTCAGAAGCACCTGATCCTCTTAATAAAAGGCCTTTGTACTGGCTGCAGTCGATTGGATCGGACAGAGATCATCACCTTTACTGCAATGATGAAGTCGGCCAAACTACCACAAACTATCAAGACCCTTTCTGATGGTAAGAGTACTTTCAAATCGTCACAGCCCTGTGTTACAAGATAAACTGTGGTTTGGCTTAATGACCTGTTCAAATAGAAGTGATCTCTATGATTTAGATATTAGAGCCAGTGTTACAGGAAGGGGATATGCAACAGCAGTGTTTTTGTGCATTTGGTTGTTGAATGTCGGTCTTGTAAACTCAACACAGCTGTTCTGAAATAAACAGCTTTTGGTGGTGAAGATGTTTCGCTTGTAAGATTTTCTTGTTTGCTTTCTCTTTTGCCTTGTAATTAAAGGGTCATAATGTCCAATTCTTACGGGTCTGGCTGTGCTGATTTTGAAGGACATGGTGACCTGTATGATGTTTCAGAGGTTCCAGTAGAGTGTAAATGTCCAGAGTTTTAGTGGAATTTTACAGGGGCAGATTCCATGTGGACAGATGCCTAAGGCCTTTTTAAAGGGTTAGTTCACCCAAAAATGAAAATTAGCCCATAAATGACTCACCCTAAAGTCATCTTAGGTGAATATGACTTTCTTCTTTCATATGAATCTAGTCAGAGTTATTTAAAAAAAAAATCAAGCTGTTGGATGCAACTCAGCGGGTGTTGCACTGCATCGGTTCTTAAAGTTTAATAGAACGCTCATCCTTTAAAAAAAAAAATGGTACTCGTACAGCTCCAGGGGGTGAACAAAGTCCTTCTGTAGCGAATCGATGCATTAAAAAATATATATAAATAAATAAATGTCATATACAAAACATAATAATCACTTTAATCTAGCTTGCGCTCACTGTAGTAAAACGGAAGCAGTTCCGGGGGAATGATGTAAGAGGTCAGTGTTGTGCATGCGCCCGTGAGTCTTGTGAAAACCAACGTTTGTTACCAGGAGCAAAGGAAGCAAAGTTAAACTGTAAATTCCGTTTTTATGACTGGATTCCGCGATTCCCTCCTCGTTTTCTGCATCGCGGAAATCATAGGGTCCTAGTTTTGGTATGCCAGCTCTATCTTGCAATGGACACACACCACAACGTCCTTTTTACGTTTTCCCCTCAAATCAAAACACTGCTGACTCCTTGCAGTATGCGATTTCGGACGCTGCACTTGTGTCTCCTTCCGCTTTGAGGGTGACGTAAACGCGTTGTCACATTAAAAAAATAATTGCGAAAGAACCTGACGTGAGATTTAAAATAAATTAAAAGAGGCTTCGAGGCAGAGGAATTTGCCTCTATCATTTTTTGTAATCGAGTTACTCAAGGAATCATTTCAGCCCTACTCTGCTGCGTTTCTGCGTTTATATATGCGACTAAATCTTTGTATCTAAATATTTGTCCTCTTTACAGCTTATCAGCTGTACACGAGAATTAAAGAAGCATCATTTTCTTGTGTGCCTGTTTTGCTGCTCATTTGATTATTATGGCTAATTATAGGCTCTCTTGTGAGTTTTACTCAGTTTAGATCAAGTCAGGAGGGAACTGTTCTGTTTAGTAATTGAATTATTTAATATTGCACATTAGTAAGGCATTCTTTTAGCTTGCTAATTTAGTACTATTAATTATTAAAAAAGGGAACATGATTTAAAAATGAATGTATTAAGTCAGGCCCCCTGACCTGTATGCAATTTCCATCAAATGGAATTGTCCTAAGGAATATTATGATTACATGCAATCCATTTGACTGATTAAACAATGTATCATGAAAGGACAGCCCTTCAAATTAAGCATGAAATCAAATATAGCATCCTTCATGTAACAGTTTGGCAAGTAACCGATGGCACAGTTCAAGCATGGTCTTATTTGAGTAAATTAAAAAAAAATAATTTCTCATGTGAGTGCCAGGCTGCCTCTTTCCTTTGTCAGAGAGGATTTGAGAACGTCCAAAATAGTTCACTCCGAGACGAGATTCTGTCTCCTGATATTCCACAATCGTCTTTGGTGCTCTTGTTTTCCAGTGGAGGACCAGAAGGAGCTTCCCTCCCCTGTTAACCCTGAACTCAGACAAAAAGAAGTCCAAATGAACTTTTTCAATCAGCTGACCTCAGTCTTTAACCCTGACATTACCGTGCTGGCCTCTCCATCTGCTCACATGCAGGTGAGTCAATGAGATGAATCATATGATTGAGTTCACAATGATGTGACCACTCCGGGGGTGTACTGTGGTTTTGTTATGAACAAACAAAGATGTTTTTGGACAAAACCATAAAGTCATGTGTTTTACAGGGTGAGAGTGAGTGTGATGAGCAGACAACAACAGATCAGGCAACGCAGGCCAAAATGAAGAATGCCTTCATCTCTCAAAATGTGTCCAGTTTACAAGAATTAGGTGAGTTGCACTATATCAGTGGTTCTTAAATGTTACATTCCAAGTTGCGATGTTTCATTTGTGAACATTATGGTCATCAAACATGACAGAAGGTGCACTAAGCTATTAAAATTGTTCAGTAGATCAGGAATTAGAAATGAAACTTTGATAAACAAATAAGACCTGTTGAAATGAAGTTGTATTTATTTTGTTACACAATATAAGCCTTTATATTTAAACTCTTGCGTTACAGGGGGCTCAGAGAAGTTGCTGCGCGTGTGCCTCAACCTTCCCTACTTCTTACGGTATATCAACCGCTTCCAGGATGCGGTATCTGCCAACTCTTTCTTTATCATGCCGGCCACTGTAGCTGACGCCACTGCTGTCCGAAATGGGTAAATAAAAGACACCCTAAGCTCAATGCTGTTCATTAAATCTGTTGAGAGTAAGTATGCTGACTTTCCCTTCCTGGGTTTCAGTTTTCACTCCCTGGTGATTGATGTGACCATGGCCTTGGACACACTTTCCTTGCCTGTACTGGAGCCTTTGACCCCTGCGAGACTACTTGATGTGACTGTGTTAGCACTAAGCTGCCTCTATGCAGGTGGGTTGATGTAAAAATCTCTTTTTGGCGAGTTGAGATGTGCACAGAGAACTTCAGGAGTGTTTTTTTTTTATTTCTCAGGTGTGAGTGTGGCAACTTGCATGGCCATACTGCAGGTGGGCAGCGGCTTGCAGCTTCGTGCGGGGTCCACTGGCTCCAAGGAGGAAGACTATGAAAACGATGCTGCTACCATCGTGCAGAAATGCGTAGGTGTCAATAGTCAAGGTGGCAGCTGACTTTTATAGTTTTGTTGTCTTTTGTACACTCCTCATCTTGTGCTTTCCCTTTTTTCAACAGCTGGAAATCTATGAGATGATTGGACAGGCTATCAGTAGCTCTCGCAGGGCTGGAGGAGAGGTATGGTGAACTATTTGCAGTAATGAGAAAGTCACATTAATGAGAACAGCCCACGTCTAAGACTGTTCTTTGTGTTTCAACAGCATTATCAGAACTTTCAGCTCTTGGGTGCCTGGTGCCTGTTGAACAGCCTGTATTTGATACTAAACCTTAGCCCCACGGCCCTGGCTGATAAAGGGAAGGAGAAAGATCCCCTGGCAGCACTACGGGTCCGAGACATCACCACCCGAACCAAGGATGGAGCAGGATCTCCTAAACTTGGCCCAGGGAAAGGGTAAGTGCCTCTGAAGTCTGTGATGATGACATAATGAATGTGGGTGCATAAAATATAAGTGCCAATGCATGTGCCAAGTTCTTAGAAATGGACTATTAAAAAAAATTAAATTGAGTGACTTTAACGTCTCAGTGCCATGTGGTGTGACGATCAAATACAAAGTAACAACCTATTTTCATTACACCTTCAGTACATGTGAATGAACACATTTTTAATCATTATGTAAAAAAAATATAATTTAACATTATTATTATTATTATTTATTTTATTTTTTGTCAAAGATTTAGTCAAACTACTTTCAAGGTTTTATTCTTTTGAGGGATTTTTCTTTATGATATCAGGATAATATCATTGTATATTTTTTATGCCCCCCTAAACAATATAAAATTTCTTATACAGAAATAAATTAAACATAATAAATAATGTATTGAATGTATTATTGGCAATTGTTTTGTGTGTCAGTAAGTGTGACGTTTTTCCCTCGTCAGGCATCAAGGTTTTGGGGTTCTGTCAGTCATTCTGGCCAATCATTCAATCAAACTGCTCACATCACTGTTCCAGGACTTACAAGTGGAGGCTCTTCATAGAGTAAGACCGAACACAACTGCCTCTTTTAAACTACCAGAGCATTTTTAATTTGTAAATACAATGTTTTCTGTCTTCCAGGGTTGGGCCAGTGATGGGCCTCCAGCAGAACTGAACATCATGGCCCAGAGCACGTCCATACAGAGAGTGCAGAGACTCATTGACTCTGTCCCTCTCACCAACCTGCTCTTCACGCTGCTCTCCACTTCCTATAAAAAGGTATGTGACCACAAGACTCGATCATTCTTGCTATGAGGAAGTCTGTTGTGCTTGCTGAATCTGATGTGTCTGGCTCTGCCTGATTCAGGCGTGCGTGCTGCAGCGGCAGAGGAAAGGTTCGGTCAGCAGTGACGCCAGTGCCTCCACTGACTCCAACACTTACTACGAAGATGACTTCAGCAGCACAGAAGAGGACAGCAGTCAAGGTAGCGAACTCTGCAGATTTCTCAATATTAAACCTTGTAAATAAAGCCCACAGTGAGGTCAGAGATTGAAACCGATTTAGTTCATATACAGGTGTATCTCAAAAAATGTGAATCTCATGGAAGTTATTTATTTTTTTTTTTAATTTAAAAAAAGCAAACTTTTATTACAGATTGACTGCACACAAACTGAAATATTTCAAGAGTTTCTTGTTTTAATTCTGATGGTTATGACTTACAGATTAGGAAAATTCTAAACAGAAATGTTCAAGATCTGGGTCACCTTCTGTGTGAAAGCAAACAGGTCCCAGGATTGATTCCGGGATTGATCCCGGGTCGGGGACCTAGTAACACTGCCGGGTTCAGTCCCGTAATGAGCGCTGTGTGATCAAAAGCCAGAACTAATGCCGTAAAGGGTGTCGTAGTGATGACGCAAGCTATCGCTTGACTCTTATGCCAGATGTTTTGAAGGCAGATCAACGAAGCAGAGATCAATTAGTTCCTCATTTTCAGCTCTGATGTTGAGATCGTTCGCCAGATTAAGTGAAAGTTAACTTGTAAAACGAGTTAGCCTTTTTAACTCGTACATAACACGTCACATCTTTATCACGTGTCTTTACTGGACCTTAATGGGTTGTGTGTAAACGCACGCACATATTCCGGGTAATCACTGGCAGTGTGAAAGTGCAAAATCTAGTGACCAGGGAACAATTGCCGGGATACATTACCCGTGTATTTTCCACGGTTCAGGAGTATCTTGGTTCTAGGATAATGACCGCTGTATCCCTTTTCCTGAAGATGTCTGAGTGTGGTGACTCTTGATTTACTGACACCGGCATGTCCACTCCTTGTGAAGCTCTCCCAAATTCTTGAATCTGCTTTTCCTGGCAATCTTCCCAAGAATGTGGTCATCCCTGTTGCTTGTGCACCGTTCCCTACCACAGTTTTTCCTTCGTCAACTTTTCTATAATTATATTTTGATACAGCACTCTGTGAACAGCCAGCCCTTTCAGCAATGACCTTCTGTAGCTTACCCTCCTTGTGGAAGGTGTTGATTGTCTTCTGGAAAACTGTCAAGTCAGTAGTCTTTCCTATAATTGTGGTTGTATGTTCTAAACTAGCCCAAGAGGTACCTAGTATTTATACTCAATAATTCAAGCTCAGAATCCAATATTCAACATTATTTGACAAAATTAATTATTAATTTTCCTAAGCTGCAAGTCGTAAACATCAGAATTCAAACAAAAAACCTCTTTAAATATTTCAGTTTGTGTGAAATGAATCTAGAATATAGGAAAGTTTGCTTTTTTTAAATTAAATTACAGAAAATAAAGACCTTTTCCATGGTTTTTTGAGATGCACCTGTATACAGAGTAGTTGCTTTTACCAGTAAATTCCCCCATTAGATTGATGTTTAGCCTGGTTGAATCTAACAAAAAATGTCCGACCAAGTAATATTTCAACATCAAACAGACAAAATATATATTTTGCAGAAAAAGAAGCATTTTTGGACTTTTTTTTGTTTTGTTTTGCACACTATTTTTCCTTTATTATTTTTTTACTTTTTACCCCTGAAGAGCTAAACTATATACATGGACTTCACTGTCAATTAGAAATTAATAAATGATTTTATTTTATTTTTTAATTACAGTAGAATGCTTTTTTTTTTTTTTTTTTTTTACTACATTTAGAAATACACTTTCTAAATGTAGTTTACAATAAAAATATGAATTATGGTAATGCTTATTTTACAATAAGCTGCTAACAGTTGGGAAGGGTGGATTTAAATGTGCTTTATGTGAATTATATTCATTTTCTTTCTGCAAAATATATTTTGTATATTTTTCCCCACTTTGGATTGAAACATTACATGTGTATCTTGACGCCTTTTGTAAGATTCCCCAGCAGTTTTATTTAATGTTTTTAGCATGAGTTATTTTCTATGAAGCTGAGGTCAGGGTTTGCTTGTGGTTTACTGAGCTAGTGTCAGGGCTGAGGAATCTCAGGGACATTCTTAGGCAGTTTCTGAGCACTGCACACTTGTAGTAGAAAGACCGTAGTCAGGCCTCCCCAGAGCTCAGAGTAAGGTCAGTTTACTTCCTTCTCCTGAACTCTGTGGCACGCTAAGCATGCTCTGCTTACTATGCCGATCTGGCAGCCGTCACAGCTAGTGACAGTGTTCATTATTTCAGCAGAGAGAAGACAGGAGAGGACAAGAGCAGCTTGTTTCTCAGGTCAGCAGATCTCTGTCTTAGGTCAGATTCTTAGTGTCTCATTATGCTTCTATTTATTGTGCCTTTAACAGTAACAAGATCTGAAGTAGATTTCCATGGCTAATGTAACTTTGTTTGCATACAGTACAATTACTTGATTGAATGCGGTGCTGAATATGGCTCTTGGCGTGTTTTCAGATGATGATAGTGAGCCCATTCTGGGGCTGTGGTTTGAAGAGACTATTTCTCCCAGTAAAGAGAAGGTGGCACCTCCACCTCCCCCTCCACCCCCACCTCTGGAAACATCTCCGAGACTCAAGAGCCCCAGCAAGCTGAACGCGGCAGAGAATGGCAACATCCTGGCTAGTCGCAAGGACCCGGAGTTGGTAAGGCCATGATGTATAGTGCAGTGCTGATTTGAAGTAATATTGCTGCAGGAGCTGAAATGTTGGTTTATGTCCTGTACAAACTCATTTGTAACTGATAACCATCCTTGACAAAGCAAAGTTAAAGCTGCAGTTGGTAACTTTTGACGCTCTAGCGGTTAATAAACAGAACTGCTTGCGTCTTGCGGAAGAACATCGCAGCCGGAGCTACTTCTCTCTGTTTATGTCTATGAAGAATCACAAAGGTACTGGGTTACTCCCCCGCGGTACCCCCGAAGCAATCTAAAATAGTCCGAATATAAACATTTATTATAGGTGTACCCTAGTGATTCAGGACAAGCTAAAAACACGGTTTGGAAAATGGATTCATGGTGTACTCAATTATTATATACATTTTGTAAATTTTGAACACATTAAAAAGCTACGGACTGCAGCTCTGATTGGTTGTTTCTTGCCGGGAGCGGATGAATTTCTGCAAATGGCAATAGGACCACTGGGAGGAGCCAGAGGAGCTTGATTTTTTTCACAGATTATCTGTATCATATTCTACTGTCAGGACATAATGACAGTTTTAACAAATATGTAAAAAATAAGTTTTTACAAAAGTTACCTACTGCAGCTTTAAGACTTGTTCATGATTTAGCTGCTCAAAATCAGTGTAGGCAAATGAGAAAACCGCTGAGGCTTGTTTAATGTTGAATGAATTAATTCATTTTTGTGATAAAATTTACTATTTTCTGTATTTTACTATTTAATTAATCCAAATTTTCTTTTAAATACATAAATAGTACTGGAAAATTATTCAAAATTATATAAAATAACAAGTTTTTAATTCTGTGTGGTTGTTAATATAAGTCCAATAAAATAAATAAATAAAATCATTAAGTTTTAAATTGGTATATATTTTATATAATTATATTTTTATAATAATTTTAATGTTGTATTTTTTTATTTATTTTTATTATTCATTACATGATGAGTGAAAAGGATTGCCATTTCCTGTTGACTTTATGAAATATATAGTATATTTATTATAATATATTTCCAGTAATGTATCATTATTTTTATGTATTGTTTAATTAATTTATTTACTAATTGACATCACATTAAATGATGAGAGAAGTTTTTCGACAACGGTTTCATGTTGACTTAAAGACACGTTTCTTGTTCCAGTTTTTGAGTCTGGCCTCAAGCATACTGAACTTCATCACCACCTCCATGCTGAATTCCAGAAACAATTTCATTCGCAACTACCTGAGCGTGTCTCTCACCGAGCAGCACATGGCCACCCTCGCAGGCATCATCAAGGATGTTGACAAAGATGTCAAAGGTTTTTTAAATCCCTCCGTCTAATCGTACATTTAGGCTTCCATTTAAGCTTTTCCTAACATATACCTTTTGTTTTTTTATCCAGGGTCCTCAGATGAAGAATTTGCCTCTGCCCTCTATCACTTTAATCACTCTCTGGTAACATCAGACCTGCCCTCTCCGTCCCTACAGGTCAATTTAGAAATATGCTTACAAAGATACCTACACTTCATCTCAGTATTAATGTAACACATTTTTGATAGGTGTCAGGTATCTGATACTTAGTTTTCTATAACCTTTCCTCAGAACACTCTCCTGCAGCAGTTGGGTGTTGCCCCGTTCTCAGAGGGCTCCTGGCCCATGTACATCCACCCTCAGTCCCTCTCAGTGCTCTCCAGGTTACTGCTTATCTGGCAGCATAAAGCCAGTCAGCAGGGGGAGCCTGATGTACCTGAGTGCATGAAGGTCTGGGAAAGGTAAGATGTCACCAAATCTTACAGAATTACAGCTCTTTTTTTCAAATGTAGAGTTGTATTATACACCCAATTCTGACCCATGTGCTCCCTATGTATTTGCATGAAGTTCCTATAACGTCATGTAACATTCTCAACCTGTATATGTTTTTTTTTGAAGGTTTGTGGGGACTCTAAAACAGCACACACTACAGGGAGCAGTCCCTGCTGATGAGGACCTCAACGTTGAACACCTTCAGCTGTTTCTGCTCATCTTTCACAACTTGTCTGAAAAGGGCCGCCGCAACATCCTCACGCTCTGCATGCAGGCCATCGCTGAAATCGCAGCGCATGTGGATTCTCAGCTTCAAGCTGTACCCCTCAACCTGGCCCGCATCTTGCTTGTGTTCGACTACCTGCTGCACCAGTACTCAAAAGCTCCCGTGTACTTGTTTGAGCAGGTACGAATGTAGCTGGACTTTCACTGGAAACACGTCACTGCGTTATAGCTTGTTTGTAACAGTTTTTTATCTGCTCACTCAGGTTCAGTATAATCTTCTGACACCTGTGTCATCTGGGGCCAGTTCAGGACAGGATGGAGGAAAGAGAGGTGCTGTCCCACTTTATTATGGCTTCAAAGAGGTGGAGGAGAACTGGGCCAAGCACTGCTCGGCAGGTAGGAGTAAGTCAGAACTCTTATATTTCTCTCCATTATGCCCTTGATGGTCGATATCAAACATACTGCAGTACAACAGTCGTAAGCTTTGCTAATCTAGTGCAAGAACTGTTTTGATTTTTATATGTCTATCATCACTCTCATTTAGATTCCACAGTACAGCCGAAATTCTACTGCGTTCTGTCTCCTGAAGCCTCAGAGGATGACAGGAGTCGACTTGACGGCAAGGTGAGGCTCCTCATCACAAGTCCACACAAGTATTAGAGCCATGGGAATGTCTGTGCACCTAGTAAAATACTTTTTTTTTGGTCTTTACCAAAATATTTCTTCGAAAAGTGGCACGAATTTTCTACTTTAATTACTCAAAAAAACCCCAGCAACAACATTTTAAACATTTTTAATACTTACTGTTCATTCATTCATTCATTGTTATTATTTATTTTATTTATTTATTTTATAATGTTATTATATCATATATTATACTTTTTTACTACAGTCTAATAGAATAAATAAGATTATTATTTATTTTATAAATACACAATTATTTGATTAGAACTTCAAATATTTTAAAAAATACTTTTTAATGTCACACAACTAGGAAATCACATAAATAATACAAATTGAGAAAAACTGGTGAAAAGGTACAGTACAAAAAAATGTATACACTTCTAATTTTTATTAGTTTTCATGAACAGGGTATCTACCCACTATTTTATCTCAAGCTAATTTTTCAGAAAAAAATTAATTAATAATAAATGTTAAGAGGCTAAAAATCAGCTAAATGTTTCAGTGTCTTTTCCACATCTCTTTATTTACCTTGAGGTTCTTGGTATTAAAAGCTTTATATAAAAATGTTAATTTTAACCTAAAATCGTGTGAATATAATAACTGTAAAAAAATGAATACAAGTTGTTAATGTGTGAATTTATTTTTTTTTTTTTACAGGCGTTCCAAGTGCTGTTCAATGGCGCAGTAAAGTATGATGACTTGTACTTCTCTCTGATCTCCCTGCTGGCTGCGGGGTCTCGCTTCGACACTGCAAGACGGCAAGAAAACAAGCCCATCACCCCAGTAGTGAGTTACACTTATTCTCAGTCATCTTGTGCTGGTTGACTTTGCCCTAAATGTTGCTGTCACTGTCTGGTACAGGAAGCATGTTCCTTGCAGTACTACTTCCTGGTGCTGTGGAAGATCCTGGGAGTGCTGCCACCCTCGAAGGCCTATATAGAGCAGCTAAAGAGCGGCAACAGTGACCCCTGTGAGAACGACATCTTGCACACCCTAAGATGGTCATCAAGGTTACGAGTCAGTACCTACGTCACCTGGATCAAGGTAAGTTTTATCATTTTAACAATAAGAAAAAAAAATGAGTTGATCAAGGCGTCTTGAAGTTTTGACAGTCAGTCTAAGTGTTATTCATGTAGCTCATCGCTTCACTCTTTTATCAGGAGTACCTAGTGAAACAGGGAATGAAAGCTGACCACGCCACATCTCTGATCGAAGTGGCCTCAGCCAAATGCAGTGCAGTGAAATATGATGTGGAGCTCGCAGAGGAATACATCGCCAGACAGGTACACTCTTAAGAGTAGCCACTAATGGCTGATATAGATTTTTCTGCTTGTCTAATAATATATGAGCTCATAAATCCTCTCCTCCATAGATCTCATCATTTTGCTGCGTGGACCCCAGCAGCATCCTGCCTCTTCACCAAGTACCCTCTCTACAAACCATCTACACATTGGATGCTGTGATTTCCAAAGTGCAAGTGTCTTTAGATGAGCATTTCTCCAAAGTAGCTGCTGAGACAGACCCCCACAAATCCTCCGACATCACCAAAAACCTGCTGCCCGCCACACTGCAGCTCATCGACGTCTACACAGCCTTCACCAGGTGCTGATGTTTGTATTGGGGGCATCTCAGGAATAGACAAAAATTTAAGGGGGTGTTGTTAACTCTAAATCTCTGTGATTCTTGAGTTAAGGTATGATTAATATCATAATGTCTTTTATCTTTTCTCCGTGTCTTCAAACA
This sequence comes from Carassius gibelio, assembly GCF_023724105.1. NCBI lineage: Eukaryota > Metazoa > Chordata > Actinopteri > Cypriniformes > Cyprinidae > Carassius > Carassius gibelio. The sequence goes on from NC_068393.1 coordinate 13,386,426, forward strand.
CTTTTAATATGGTGCACATCATTTGATCACCTTTTATTGGTGATTTGGAACTTGTTATTTGGGGAAACAACACATAGCATTTTGCTTTAAATAACAGAGTAAATAATAAAAATTTTAGGGAAACCATCTCTAATAAACATTACAAATCCAGATATGTGAATGGTCTGCTGGTCATATGTTTGCTCAGGTCATACCTTCTGATGAGCCTGCCAGAGGAAGGAGAAAATAAGCCCACAGAAGCTAAACTGCAGGGTTATGCGGCTGTGTTGTCCATTGGATCCACGCGCTGCAAAGCCAATTTGCTTGGTAAAAATTTTGGATAAAATCAAGATAGTATGGACTCAATGGCTTTTATGTAAATATGAACATCTTATCCATTATTGTTCTATTTTTACTCTTTCAGGTCAGACTGTGATGCAGAATCTGCCATCAGCTGTTCAGACACTGTGTGAAACATGGAACAACATTCACACCAATGAATTCCCTAACTTTGGCTCATGGGTTAGAATGTTTTTCCTTCAGCTCTTCGAGTAATACGCTCTCGTACTACTTCACCTTACACTGATCGCTTCTTTCCCCACAGCGGAACGCCTTTGCCAATGACACTATCCCATCAGAAAGTTACATCAGCGCCATTCAGGCTGCCCATCTGGGGACCCTCAGCAACCAATCGCTGCCCGTAGCCTCCTCGCTCAAACACATTCTGCTCTCATTAGTGCGCCTTACTGGGGACCTCATAGTGTAAGTCTTGAGGGACAGTTGCAACACAAATAGTATAAAAGATTGACAGATGTTAAAGATTGCTTGTGTTTGGCTGCAGCGCAGAGGAGCCGAACAGTCCACAGGTGATCCGCACACTGCTGCCTCTCCTGCTGGAGAGCAGCACAGAGAGCGTGGCAGAGATCTGCAGCACTTCGCTGGAGAGGATCTTGGGCCCTGCCGAATCAGACGCTTTCCTGGCTCTCGTCTACGAGCGCCTCATCACAGGCTGCTACAACATCATCGCCAATCACTCTGACCCCAACAGGTTGGACCCCAGCTGACCATATGGTTTTTAAGTAGACTCAGAACTGCAATCTAAAATAATTCAGTTAAATATTGTTCTGTTTCCAATCAGTGGTCTGGATGAGTCCATTCTTGAAGAGTGTCTACAGTACTTGGAGAAACAGCTGGAAAGCAGTCAGGTCCGCAAAGCAATGGAGGAGTTCTTCTCATTCAAGTAGGCCTTGGGCAAATAATATTTATTTCGAAATTGCTAGAAGTGTTCTGCATCTATTGAATACATCCTTTTCCCCCTCTTGTCTTGTAGTGGAGAATTGGTGCAGATCATGATGGCCACTGCCAATGAGAATTTATCGGCAAAGTTCTGTAACCGGGTTCTGAAATTCTTCACTAAACTTTTCCAGCTCAGTAAGTAGCCATGCGGTGTCTCCCAAAAATATTTCATCTGATTTCCCCCTCTCACATGTCCCATCTGTGTTCACTCCTCAGCGGAAAAGAGCCCCAATCCCAGCCTTCTGTGCCTGTGCGGCTCACTAGCCCAGCTGGCTTGTGTGGAGCCCACGAGGCTGCAGGCCTGGCTGAAGCGCATGACGGCCTCCCCTCCCAAAGATTCAGACCAGCTGGACACAGTGCAAGAGAACAGACAGCTACTGCAACTCCTCACCTCCTACATTGTCCGTGATAACAGCCAGGTGGGCGAGGGTGTCTGCACGGTGCTTCTGAGCACTCTCATACCCATGGCAACGGAGATGCTGGCCAGCGGGGATGGGGCGGGCTTCCCTGAGCTCATGGTCATCATGGCCACTCTAGCCAGTGCGGGACAAGGAGCAGGACATCTACAGCTACACAGAGCTGCCATTGACTGGCTCACGAGATGGCAAGTGACTTGGATATAAATATATATAAGAAAAATAAGAAGAACAAAATAGTACAGAAAGAAGTATTATGTAAATATATATGTGTGTGTATATGTGTATATATATTTATGTGTGTATTTATATATGTATATATATATATGTATATGTATGTATATGTGTGTGTGTGTGTGTGTGTGTGTAATCATGTGGATCATAAATGTATGCATTACCTACAGTTGAATCTAAATCTGAACTTTTCCTATTTTTTTTTTTCAGTAAAAAATACTTGTATCAGAAGAATGTTGTGGAAAAAGTTACAGCCAATGTGTCACAAGGCAAGGTAGGTGATAAGTCCATTTTAAGGATAACCATTTGCACATGTTGTATTTGTGTGGCACCGTAAGTGAAACACTCTTGTTTGCAGCATGCAAGCATGCTGGAGTGTGCCTGCCACATCATTTCCTACCTGGCAGATGTGATGAATGCTTTGAGGCAGAGCAGTGGCCAGGGCTCGTCCCAGCTCCTGATGGAGGGAGAGGAAAAGGCTATTGAAGTTGACTCTGACTGGGTGGAGGAGCTGGCCGTAGAGGAGGAAGACTCACAGGCGGAAGACTCGGTCAGGAGACAGTCTACTCACTGTGCCTTAGATTTAAATATTGCTTCAATTTTTCCAATCATATCTGAGTTTCTTGTGTTTTAGGATGAGGATTCTCTCTGCAATAAGCTATGCACCTTCACCATAACACAAAAGGAGTTCATGAACCAGCACTGGTAATGGATCAACTCGGCATTCCTATGCTATGCAACAGAAGCTTCCGGAAGCTGTGCTGTCGCTCTTTAATTTCCTGCTCTTCCCCATACAGGTATCACTGTCACACCTGTAAGATGGTGGATGGGGTAGGTGTGTGCACAGTGTGTGCCAAGGTCTGTCACAAAGATCATGAGATCTCCTATGCCAAATACGGCTCTTTCTTCTGTGACTGCGGTGCCAAGGAGGATGGCAGCTGCCAGGTGAGACCGAATACTTCAGGTCATCATGGGAAAAGAGCAACTGCGGTAACTTTGGCTTGCAAATCATTTATCATTGACTGCCATTAGCTCATTTCAGACCTCCCTCAATTCATCAGGGTTTGCAACATTTAATCTTTTCCTTTTTTTTGATAGTTTAGCAAGTTTTTCCTTTACTTTTTGTTAGTTTATTACTTCAGATTAATTCAGTCTATATCATTATATTGTTAAAGGAATAGTTCCCCCCCCTCCCCCCAAAATTTTTTTTACTCATGTGGTTTCAAAGCCACAGGAACAGTTGTTGGCTACCTGTTTCCATAGTAGTAACTATTGCTGTTAAACTCCCCAAAAGAAAACAAACAAACATAAAAGTAGTCAAAAATCTACTAAATAAGGACTTTTGCATTGTCAAAAGCTGTAACAATTAAAAACTATTTATATGTTATAAAAATGTCATTTTATATCAAATATTACTGAATTCATATTCAGTTCATTTACTGATCAAGAATGCAATATTTAAGTCTCCAACTTTCTGTTATTTCTTGGTTTTAGCCAACACATAATTTCAGTCCTTTTGTACTGCATGGACGGACAAAAAGTAAATAGTCAAATACTTTTATTTTTCAAAATAGTTTATCAATAACTACAAAAAATAGTTTGAACCCAAACTAGCATAAGCTCAAGTAAGCTTAGCTTAGACCAAAATTGCAACCTTTTATTTTCTTGCACTAATGTTTAAAAGTTAGGAGTCTCTTATTCTGTCAAAGGCTGCATTTATTTAATCCAAAATACAGTTAAAAATAATACAATTTTTGAAATTGTATTGCAATTTAAATCAATGATTTTATATTTTAATATATTTTTCAGCAGCCAAAAAATAATAATCTGGTAGTGTATATATTTAATTTATAAATTTAATTTTGGCAGTTTTATTCAACATTAATTTCTAGAAAATTGTGAAATTGCACAATCCATTTAACTACAAAAATGGCAAACCCTCATAGAAAATGAATAAGAATAAAAAATAAATAAAAAAAAAACACTTATACAAAGTGTAGACAGTAATGAATGCCGTATTTTCCAGACTATAAGTCACACTTTGTTTCATAGTTTGGCTGGTCCTGCGACTTATAGTCAGGTGCGACTTATTTATCAAAATGAATTTGACATGAACCGAGAGAAATTAACCAATAGAAAACATTACCGTCTACAACCGCGAGAGGGCGCTCTATGTTGCTCAGTGCTCCTGTAGTCTACACTGAAAACATAGAGCGCCCTCTTGCGACTGTAGACGATAATGTTTTCTCTTGGTTCTTGGTTCTAAATAAATGCGACTTATAGTCCAGTGCGACTTATAGTCCGAAAAATACGGTACTTCATTTTTAGTTTGATGGCTAGTTTAATATCTTCTTTTGATGAATTTGGAACAACACGAGGGTGATTAAATGATGTTTGGGTGAACTGTTCCTTTAATCTTCAATATAGGTGTTGTCTTTTCTTAAGATTTGAGCTAAATTTTCTAGTCTAAAAAGCTTTTTAAGATGATCATTTCAACATCTAAGCCATTTCCACTCATGCATGTCTCCTTGATGGAAACGCAAAGCATGTAGCGGTCCAATTTGATTCCCTCTTCCCTGTGGTGCCCCCTCCTGTCATATACATCCTTTGTAATTTATTCAGAGTAATAAAATGTATCCCATATCCCTGATCTTGGGTCTGTATCTTTGTTCTACAGGCTCTAGTGAAAAGAAGTCCCAGCAGTGGAATGAGCTCCACTATGAAGGAGTCCTCGGCGTTCCAGAACGAGCTGCGCATGCCGGAGAGCGCCATCCGCCACCAGAGCTCCTCACCCGCAGACAAGGGAAAAGTCACCATCTGTGACGGCAAAAGCAGCGACGACGACAAACCTAAGAAAAGCAGCGTGTGTAAAAACATCGAGGGCTGCAGAGAGGATCTGCTCGTCCAAGTGGTACGAGAATTTCTCTGAAACTGTTTTGAAATCAAAAGCGCATCTGACTCACTCGAATTATTATCGCTTTACAGACGAGTTCCTCCACTGCAGCCCTGGTGCTGGAGTTGCTCATTTTCCTAATGGACGCCATTCAGACCAATTTCCAGCAGGCATCGGCGGTGGGTAGCAGCAGCCGGGCTCAGCACGCCCTCAACGAATTACACACTCAAGACAAGACTGTTGAGATGACAGACCAGCTCATGGTATGAACCCAAACACCTTAAGAATAATTCTACCACTCGTGGATTTCTTGAATCACAACTGCTAACACTAAACATGTTTTTATCCTCCAGGTTCCCACACTGGGCTCACAAGAGGGCGCTTTTGAGAACGTCAGGATGAACTACAGTGGAGATCAAGGACAGACCATCCGCCAGCTCATCAGCGCCCATGTGCTGCGTCGGGTGGCAATGTGTGTGCTGTCTTCCCCTCACGGACGCAGACAACACCTCGCAGTCAGCCATGAGAAGGGCAAGGTAATCCAGAAAACCAGAATGTGTTTTTGCTGCTTCATGTTTCATTTTGACTACATTGCAATTGGCTGTTTTTGTGTTTTATTTGTATTTTTTTTTGCAGATCACGGTCCTGCAGTTGTCTGCGCTGTTGAAGCAGGCTGACTCCAGTAAGAGGAAACTGACTCTGACTCGCCTGGCCTCCGCTCCAGTCCCCTTCACAGTACTCAGCCTCACAGGAAACCCCTGTAACGAGGACTATCTGGCAGTGTGTGGACTCAAGGTAACAAACACAGTGAAGGAAACTATGAAGGTTTTATTTCACAGGTTTGTTTTTCCGCTGCCTTTAGTCTTGTTTCTCTGTCTCGTCTACAGGACTGCCACGTTCTGACTTTCAGCAGCACAGGCTCCGTCTCGGATCACTTAGTCCTGCATCCGCAGCTTGCCACTGGAAACTTCATCATCAAGGCCATATGGCTTCCTGGATCACAGACTGAATTGGCGATCATCACTGCTGATTTTGTCAAGGTGATTTAATATTGTCAAATAAATAAAATAAAAAATGTATACATTAAAAGTTAAATTAAATGTATAAAAAAAATTGGGCTCAGTAATATTAGTTTTTTTTGACAAGCTGCATTTAATAAAAAATTGCAGTACATTTTAAATATTATTACATTTTCTGTTTTAATATATTTTAAGATGTTCTATATTCCTGTGATGGTGAATTTTCGGTGCAATTACTCCTTCAGTTTCGCATGATCCCTCAGAAATTATCCTAATATGCTTAATTAGTGCTCAAGAAACATTTCTAATCAATGTTGAAAAGTTTTTTTACATTTTGTAGAAAGCTTGATTAAAAGTTTCAGTATTTTTTGATTAATAGAACATTTTTTGTACTTAACAAATGTCTTTATGGTCACGTTTGATCGAGTTAACTTTGTAAAAAATCTTACTGACCCCAAACTTCTGAATAGCACTGTATGTATAAGGATAATACATTAATTATAAATACATTTATCCTCAAAAGTGACACAAATTTGCCAATATAGTCATGTGCCATCAGTTCTATCAAAATAATGTCTCTTACATCACAATTTTTTGCAGATTTATGACTTATCTGTGGATGCCTTGAGCCCCATGTACTACTTCCTGTTACCGAGTTCAAAGATCAGAGATGCCACATTCCTGTTCAACGAGGAGAGCAAAAACATCATTGTAATCATGTCCTCCGCTGGCTACATGTACACTCAGGTGATGGATGAGTCCAGCAGTGCCCAGCACGGCCCTTTCTACGTCACCAATGTTCTGGAGATCAACCACGAGGACCTGAAGGTTTTACAGTCTTATATTTTCCTATAAAGTCAGATAGACTACAGCTAGTTAACCAAGTAGATTCAGAATGGATTGAGTGTGTGGCCGCTCGCTGAGTTTGTTGTGTGTTTGCTTCACAGGACAGTAATGGGCAGGTGGCTGGAGGCGGAGTCTCTGTGTATTACTCCCACGTCCTGCAGATGCTCTTCTTCAGCTACAGTCAAGGCAAGTCATTCGCTGCCACAGTGAGCTGCAGCAACATGGAAACACGGAAACTCTTTACCATCAATGTCAAAGGGTATGATTCCTCTTCCTCTTCTACATTTGTGCAGAAACGTTCAGTCTTCAAATGAGATTATAACACTTGTTTTGTTTTTCTCTAATGGTTGTTCTCTTGCACATGCAGATCTAATGGAAGTAGTAAGACATCTCCAGCACTCTGTCAGTGGTCAGAAGTGATGAACCACCCAGGTTTGGTGTGCTGTGTCCAGCAGACCACAGGAATCCCTCTAGTAATCATGGTAAAACCAGACACATTCCTCATCCAGGAGATCAAGACCCTGCCTGCAAAAGCTAAGGTCAGTTTCTAGAATTTCCTAGTGGTTAGAAGTATAAAATATATTATGAAATTTTTTATATTTTATTGTAAAAAACAATGTGTGAATCGTTTAATGCAACATCTGTTGTTTTTGACCCCTTGGAGGCTGTGCTAATGTTTTTACTCAGTTTCTGTGGCTAGCATATGCTCTATACACTAATTAATTGCAATCAACAATGTTAGATGTGATTAATCACGGAAAAATGTGCATTTGGCTTTACATTAATTTACAGCCTTGGAAATATTATAAAATCATTAAAAAAAACTGTACAAATAACTAATATTAAATTAAAAATATATTGTAACGATATGCAAATCTCCATATTCATCGGGAAGAAGGAGGCGGGAACCGGCGCACAATCAAAACTCATTTTAATATTCCAAAGTAAATACAAAACGGCGCACCAGCCCCTCACGGACGACTGGTGCGCATAAATAAAAAGCAAACATAAAATAATATCCCAGGCCTGGTCCTCTCTCGTCCTTCACGGTCGTCACTCCAGTTTTATATCCTTCCATCTCCTACGTGGGACTCAAGACCGGCGGTGGGGCGCAGGTGTAGCTCATCTCCAATCACTACACCTGGCCTCACTCCTCGTTCCCACGCCTCTCGGCCCCGCCCCACTCGCCACATACCCCCATCGCCCCTCGCAGGCCGGGGGGTACCCTCGAGACTGCGCTCTACTCCCCCATCCCCCCCCCCCCCCTTCCCTCCGGGGGGGACCGCTCACGGGGACCTGCAGGAACCTGGGGGTAGGACAGACGAGGCGAGAGAAAAGGAGATGGAAGGAGGAGCGACAAGGACGAGAGAGGGGAGAGAGGAAAAAAAAAAAAATCCGGTTCCCAGACGCACTGCTGCTCGGCCCTCCACCAGCTGGGTGATCTCCTCCGCAGTGCCTGGCGGTGGCACTGGACGGCCCTCGGCGGACGGCGCGACACTCCTCCGCCGCCCGATGGACGGCGACGGCTCCTCCGGTTTTGGGCAGCCGGCAGGAGTCCCCCGTTCCCTGCTCCTCCGGATTCCTTCACGGAGGCGGCAGGCTCCGGCCCCCTGGCGAACGGCGCCGACTCCTCCGCTCCCTCACGGACGGCAGCCGCCCCTCCATATCGTGGGCGGCCAGCAGCGGGCTCGCCCGTCCCCGGCAACTCGCTCCAGCCCACTGCCTCGAGCGTCCCTGGCGGCACATACCTCGCCAGCTCGAGGGCACCGCGGATTCACCACAGTGGCGAGGGATCTTCAGCAGCGCGTCCCTCCTTCTCCCGGGTTTCGGCACCACTGTAACGATATGCAAATCTCCATATTCATCGGGAAGAAGGAGGCGGGAACCGGCGCACAATCAAAACTCATTTTAATATTCCAAAGTAAATACAAAACGGCGCACCAGCCCCTCACGGACGACTGGTGCGCATAAATAAAAAGCAAACATAAAATAATATCCCAGGCCTGGTCCTCTCTCGTCCTTCACGGTCGTCACTCCAGTTTTATATCCTTCCATCTCCTACGTGGGACTCAAGACCGGCGGTGGGGCGCAGGTGTAGCTCATCTCCAATCACTACACCTGGCCTCACTCCTCGTTCCCACGCCTCTCGGCCCCGCCCCACTCGCCACATATATATTTGTCTCTGAGTTTAGTGTTTGCATTACTGGTTCATTTTGATTATTATTGAATGCCAGAAGTTGACATAACAAGCACATTGACACTGAACTATTACATCTATTATCATCCTTAGTTTGGAGATACAGAATAGAACATTCCAGAATCACACACAAGTTATTAATAAAAAAAAAATTAATATCCACTGTTGTGCTCCTCTTACCACAATCCTGCATCTATTATTCTCTTAGGAAATTATATTTCAAATAATAGCACTTCCAAATAAATGTCCACGTAAACCCTGAATCCATTTTAGCGTTGCATACAAGTTTTAAAAATGTCTCTTTTGTGGTATTGTTATTCACAATTGTTACTCAACCATGAAAACAGCCAAATAAGCAGGCATGGCGTTAAAATGCCAACCAGCCAAACAAATTTAGTCCCAATACCAGAGGCTGGAATGGGAAAAATGTAGTTTTTAATAAAACCTAATATGGTGCAAAAATCTCTTCCCCTCAGATTCAGGACATGGTTGCGATCCGTCACACAGCAAGCAACGAGCAGCAGCGCACCACCATGATTCTACTGTGTGAAGATGGCAGTCTCCGTATATACATGGCCAATGTGGAGAACACGTCCTATTGGCTCCAGCCCTCCCTTCAGCCTAGCAGTGTGATCAGCATCATGAAACCTGTCCGCAAACGCAAGACGGCCACGGCCAGTGAGTCTCGCGACATTCGCTCTGATTAATCACGTTGTTTAGTGTTGTTTAGAGAGATTTATGGTCCACTTTGTGTTTCCTCATCAGCCACACGCACATCCAGCCAAGTTACTTTCCCTGTGGACTTCTTCGAGCACAATCAGCAGCTGACAGAGGTGGAGTTTGGAGGCAATGACCTGCTGCAGGTCTACAACGGCCAACAGATCAAACACCGTCTGAACTCCACAGGGATGTATGTGGCCAACACCAAGGTAAAAAACACAATTCCAACTAGGATGTTATTTAGAAGTTGCCATCAATATGTTGCTAAAACATTTTAAGTCATTTATGTTGTTTCCTGTCAACAGCCTGGAGGTTTCACGGTGGAAGTAGTGAACAATAACAACTCAATGGTAATGACAGGAATGAGGGTGCAGGTGGGCACTCAGGCCATTGAGCGAGCTCCCTCCTACATTGAAATCTTTGGACGCACCATGCAGTTGAACCTGACCCGCTCCCGCTGGTTTGACTTCCCGTTCACTCGCGAGGAAGCCCTTCAGGCAGATAAGAAGCTCTCCATTTTCAGTAAGAGACCAACAGGCAAAACAAAAAGAAAAGAAAAACAATTAATTACATTTTTAAATTAAATAAAAAAATAAAATGACTTTTTTGGTCTTTTTTTAATTCAGAATATTACATTGTGAAATACATTTTATGAAGTAGATATTGCTTCAATATACTGATGTGTTTTTTTTTTTTTTATGTCATTTACTTAATTAAATTGTGATCTGTCATATATGTGTGAGTGCCATAATAATAATAAAAAAGTAATTGTCACATTTTACATATTTCTGTATGGAATTCCTATAAATTACTGATTGCAATTTTTAATTAAATTATTATTATCATTTTATTTTGTTGTAGAAAATTATTTAAGCAGTGATTATAATTATTAATGCTGATGTTTTTTGTTTCAGTTGGTGCTTCAGTGGACCCAGCAGGTGTCACCATGCTGGACTCCATCAAGATTTATGGCAAAACCAAAGAGCAGTTTGGCTGGCCAGATGAGCCCCCCGAGGACTTCCCCTCAGCTGCAGTCAACAACGTGTGTAGCCCCAACCTAAACCAGGGCAATGGCACCGTAGACAGTGAGATCACCAGCCCCATCACAACAAGCGGCACTGTACTGGAGAGGTACACTTGTCTTCTAAGCCAGTGTGCTCTGATTTCAACATTTCATTTAATACGATTTCCTGTAAAGAAAAAAAAAACATGTCTTCTATCTTTGTCTTCATTACACTTAATTCAATGCATTTAATCTATATTATTGTCTCAAGAGTGTCCGTAATTGATGTCAATTAACGTAACTGAAACGAAGAGCAGAGGAGAGAGAAGGGAATGGGGGGTGTGTGCGACGTGTCCAGTGCATGGCTGCCATCATAATGACCTTGTGCATGCTTACGTTTCCTGTGTTTGACATACAAATCATTTTTACACATTTCTTTTCTGTGATCCTCACACATTTTTCTTTTTCTTTGCTCCCTAAAACAATAAAAAAAAGTTGTGAAACTGAGTCCTTATCAGCCTTGGACCGGTTAGTAACCGCCCTTTCTCTGCTTGTGTGCATGGTGGTTTGCTTGTGTGTGTGTGTGTGTGTTTGAGAGACAGCAGTCAGACTGAGCTTGCTCTGCTGTAGATTATGCAGGACAAAAACAGCATATTTAAAGGCATTAGTAATCACATAGGTGTTTTACTTTAATGCTTTTAATGTTTGATAATGTCTTCTAATTTGAAAATGGCAATGCTTTGAGTGATGTAAAATTGAAATATGTTAGTATGGACTATTATAATTTTTATATTATACATTGCTTTCCCTATCTAACTGTTGTCTGATCTCTAGGTTGGTGGTCAGCTCACTGGAAGCTCTAGAGAGCTGCTTTGCTGTGGGTTCCCCCAATGAAAAGGTAAAGAAATCTTGTTCTCTTTATGATTAGAAATATCAAAAGTACCAGTACCAGGTGATCCAAAATTGGAATACATGTTGAAAATGATGTACTCTCACATTAGATGAAGAATCCTTATCATTTATTTATTAAAAGCTGTTTTTCCATGCTGAGATCACATGACCAGCTGATGTACTACTCGCTTTAACTACATAACATCTCTGTTATTGCACGTTATTGGACAAATTAGTCATTGAATAGCCCATTTCATAGTTGGCAAATTACATCCACACAACTAGGTGTCAGTATAATTCAGAAGATGATAATTATATTTGCCTGGGCAACATAAACTAAACATTTTGCCTTTAGTGTTCATGTTAATATTTCAGTGCTTGTTAAATATTTAACACACTGTTAAATTATTTTGAAATTTTGGTTTTGTGATAACACTACCTAAAGCCACTGCTATTTTAGTATTACACTACTTATTGCTTTTACATTTAGGTTATATATATATATATATATATATATATATATATATATATATATATAATATTTCTGTTTAACTTTCTCATTTCTTTTTTTAGTAATTTTAATACTTCTAGTTCTTATTACAATTTTATATTTTTACGTTTTTTATTTTATTTTTATATTTTATTTCAGTTAACAAAAACTGTTTTTAAAAGTTTTAATGCAAAATTACAGCACTGCTTTTTGCTGAGGGGTTTCAGAGTGTTTTTGTTTGTTTTGAATGACATTCCATCCCTTTGATCTATAGGAGAAAAATAAATGTGCTGCTCTAGAGTTGGCCACTCTCCTCCTGTCCATCCCCACTCCTGCTGGAGTACTACAGCAGACCAAAGGCCTTCTGGCTAGCCTGCACACCAGCCGCACAGCCTACCACAACCACAAGGTACAAACATGATCGCTGCCAATCAGAACTTTATTCTGTTTTAGACATGAATCACCATATCTTCAAACTCAGCTTTCTAATTGGTGCCTAATCTGTGTTTAGGATCAGTCTCTGCTGGGCAATGCAGTACAGTGTCTGAACAGCTGTAGTAAAGAAGGGAAGGAGCTGGACCCTGATGTGTTCCAGAGGCTCGTGATTACAGCCCGCTCAATCGCTATCATGAGACCCAACAACCTCGTGCACTTCACAGAGTCCAGACTTCCTCAGTCAGACACTGGTACCCCCACTGAACTTCTTAGACATTCATCTTGTTGTCCTTTTATGCGCCTTTTTATAAAGTCAGTGTTTTTCTACCTTCAGATATAGGTGATGATGGGAAGGATGGACTGAAGCAAGCTGATACTGAGAGTTGTAGCTTCATCATGCAGCTGGTCACTAACTTCTGGAAGCTTCATTCTCTCAAACCCAAGAATGCATTTTTGGCTCCCGCCTGTTTGCCAGGTACATAGTTGCACAGTGGTATTTATTGATTTAAGTCACACTAGTAGTTCATTGATTTATTGTTTCAGGAAACTGACACGTTTTTTCTTTTAGGTCTAACTCACATTGAAGCCACGGTCAATGCACTGGTTGATATCATTCACGGTTACTGCACCTGTGAGCTGGATTACATCAATGTGGCATCTAAAATCTACATGCAGATGCTGCTCTGCCCTGTACGTATCCTATTTTGGTCCTTCTCCATGATCCTTACCTTTTTAAAATAAATAATTTAGCAGTTCTCACCTCTTTCTCGTCTGCAGGACACCTCTGTGAGCTTTGCATGCAAACAGGCTCTGATCAGAGTTTTGAGACCAAGAAACAAACGCAGACATGTGACCTTACCCTCTCCCCCACGCTCCAACACGCCCATGGGTACGAGCCGTGCCTTTCAGCTTTGTGACTTGTGACTCATACAAACACCTTACAATGAATCAACCCACAAAAATGCATTGCTGTGCTTTCAAATCCTAGGAGATAAAGATGATGATGATGACGATGATGCTGATGAGAAGATGCAGCCCTCCAGCATGACAGGAGGGGAAGGTGGCAGGCAGGGGAGTCAAGAGCAAAATGAGGTGGACCACGGAGACTTTGAGATGGTGGTGAGTTTCGCAGTCCAGCTGTTTTACACTTAGAAGTGTTCATATGTATATCTGACAATGATTAGACTGTGATATGTATGCAGGTCATGCAAAGTCATATAATTATGTATTAAATGGATGCTATTGTGCTCTTTTAAAAAGTCTTGAGTTTGTTTTGGGGGGTGTAGTAGAACAGGCTCTCATGCTAGGTTGTACAACACCTCTCTCCCCAGTCTTGCATGAACGGCTCGAATAGTTCCTGTATCAAATGAAGGCCCGCCCTCTGAAATACGAAATGTGTTGTTAATGGTTAGCTGGGCCAGTGTGTGTTGTGATTGGCAGCACTCTGCGCCTGGTTGGGAAATGTCATGCCACTTACTATAGCCGCTGTCTGCAAGCTTCAGTTTAAATATTGCGTCAAAATCAAATAAGTTTGAGTGCGATTTAAATCAAGATGATTGTAACCACTCAGAGTTCATCTGCCCTGGGAGAGCTAGCGTGTCTCACATAGAGATAACACTCGTTGCCTTCTCTAGTGCAGCTCAACCAGGTCTCGCCCCATTCACCCAAAATATGCATTGTAGTCCAAACAAGTCTTCCTGCAGTTTTTGAAAAGTGATTTCTGTTAAAATAAAATATTTCCTTTGGAAGTGGATTTTGAGCTTTGCAGAAGTTCCAAAATTGTGCAGATCGTTTATATGCTCAAACAGCAACATTACATACTTACTGACATTGAAAAAGCATAATAGCATCCCCTTCATATACCACGTTATTAACAAATAATCATCACACATCAGTCTTTAAAGAGCCAGCTCCTAAAAAAATCATAAATCATAAAATCTTAAAATAATTAAGATGGCAGTACTTGCTTTAAAACAGGTCTTTGTCCAGTCTACTGTATGTAAGGAAGGCGGTTGTTATGTAATCCTCTCCTCTCTGTGTTTGATCTGCAGTCGGAGTCTATGGTCCTGGAGACAGCAGAGAATGTGAACAATGGAAACCCTTCTCCACTCGAAGCTCTGCTGGCTGGGGCGGAGGGCTTCCCACCCATGCTGGACATCCCTCCAGACGCTGATGATGAGACCATGGTGGAGCTGGCTATAGCTCTTAGTCTGCAACAAGACCAGCAAGGTCACTGTTTACATTACTGTTTACAACAAAGCTGCATTTATCTGTTCAAAAATACAGTAAAAACAGGAAAATTGTGAAATATTATTGCAACTTAACTGTTTTCTGTTTGAATATTTAAAATATTATCCATTTGTGTGATGAATGTCATTACAGCTTTAATTATTTTAAAGCATTAATATGAGAAACTGTTCTTAGAAATACAATTTCACAGTGTTGCTTTTTTATGTATTTATCAAATAAAAATGTAGCATTGGTTAACATTAGAGCCTTGTTTGAAAAATCTCAATTGTTCTGAACTTTGACTGGTGGTGCATATGGTCATTCATCGTCTCATGTGGAGTGTATGTTATGGCATGTGTCTGCAGGCAGCAGCAGCAGTGCTTTGGGTCTACAGAGTCTGGGTCTGTCTGGTCAGGCCCCAAGCTCCTCATCCCTGGACGCAGGAACCCTTTCAGACACCACTGCATCAGGTAACTGCCCCCATCTCTTTAAAAAACACTCTTTCAATTAGGGGTGTGCAATCTGACGATTTTAGATTGTAATTTTAAAGACGCCCACAATATAATTTTAAAGCCAATAGCAGAGATCATGATCTTGTATGCCCTCATAAAACTACAGCATTGACTACCTGCTAGATGACTGTGCTGACTGACCAAATTATGTCTCGTCTTGGATTCATGGTGACATATTTGAAAAACATTTGAGTGTGAGCTAGCAGCAGAGCTTTGCTATTAATCTAATTTTGTATTTTGTGTTGATTTCAAACTGAGTGGAACATGAACATGAGTCAAAAATACTTGGGATTTCAGGTGCGCGCCTTAAGTCAAATATACACAAAAAATGTAAATGTAAATTATCTCAAGTATTTACATAAAGAATAAAAGTGAATGTAAACATTTGGGAAAGAAATGTAACATATTAGAGCCGTTCACTCAGTCTAATGCAAATACATGCTACTGTCTGTCATTATTGTTAATCAAACAAGTCAGAGAAAATCAGCCACTGCTTTTGACTGAATAACTTTAGTAGCATTAATAAGAATTAATTTAATTCATACAGTGAAGACTTTGCCGTGTTTTAAGTTTAACTCAGGTTTTAATGAACGTTTTGACAGCTAATTGTTTAATGCAGTACTGTTTTAAATTGTGCAAAGAGATCTGTCCATAGGCTTGTTCAAGTCTACATATTCTCTATAGTACTCGAAATTGATTAGATTGCGATTCAGATTGTAGATCGTGATTGTCTGTTATAAGAAGGTTATATTACATTGAGAAGATTGCCCGCCCCTATTTTCTGTCATGCTTACTGTATGCTCACCCAGCATTCCTCTTGGCATCCATTTCATGTCATTTGTTTATTTCAGATACAATCATTTTCAAACATATGGCTGTTTTTCTCTGTATATGCTTGTGTGCACCTTTAGAAACCCCCCCCCTTAGCAAAGCCTGCTGTTTTTTTCCTGTAACAGCTCTGGTTATGCTTTCAGCCCCAGCCTCGGATGATGAGGGGAGCACAGCGGCCACAGACGGCTCCACGCTGCGCACCTCTCCCGCCGAGCACGGGGGCAGCGTGGGTTCTGAGAGCGGAGGCAGCGCCATCGACTCGGTTGCTGGAGAACACAATGGTAAGACTCGATTTTTACCTTTGTCTGATGTTTTTGAAAAGTAATTTATTTTGAAATTGATTATTTTGAAGAGTGGCATCCACTCAGGATGATGTATGTGTTTCAGTGTCTGGCCGCAGCAGTGCTTATGGAGACACGACTGTTGAAGGACACCCTGCAGGGCCGGGCAGCGTGAGCTCCAGCACAGGAGCCATCAGCACCACCACAGCCCAGCATGAAGGAGACGGATCAGAGGGTGAAGGAGAGACAGAGGGCGACATCCATACCAGCAACAGGTCTGTCTACTGGATGGAGTACTTGTCTCCTACAATAAACTAGAAAATACACTTTATATATGTTTGTTGCCCTTGGCTTGCTTAGAATATTTAGAAAAAAGATCTCTTTGACTGCCCTGCTGGGCTTGCAAAATTTCTAAATCCCTGGTAGACCTTCAAGCAGGCACTCTTCAAGTTTTGGTATTTTTTGCTCCATATCGCCCAGCCCTACCCGGAACCATCCTTTTTTTTTTTTTTTTTTTTTTTTAGAGTTTGTTGTTTGGTACTGTTAAGCTTCTTTAAAACAATCTGTATTGCTATATAAAAGACCAATATTATTAAAGGTAACTTTCTGCGTTTCTATATAATGATTGTGTAACTGCCTTCTCACTCATCTTTCCAGGTTGCACATGGTGCGTTTGATGCTCTTGGAGCGTCTCTTGCAGCACCTGCCCCAGCTCCACACTGTAGGTGGAGTTCAGGCCATCCCCTACATGCAGGTCATCCTCATGCTGACCACAGATCTGGACGGAGAGGATGAGAAAGACAAAGGAGCACTAGATGACCTACTGGCCCAGCTCATCGCCGAGCTCAGCATGCACAAGAAGGTGAGACTACACTGAGAAAGAATTTTATTTAAATGCATTTTTCTTGTATGGAAACAGAATATGGACTGTTATTTTTGGTTTCCAGGATGTTTCAAAGAAGAACGAGCGCAGCTCCATAAACGAGGTGCACCTGGTCATCATGAGGCTCCTCAGTGTCTTCATGTCCCGCACCAAATCTGGCTCAAAATCCTCCTCTGAGGTAACGCTTTTCTTCACTCTGGTAATACAGTGCTTAAAAGGCTTTATTGTAAAGATTTAAATGTTATTTTTGAAACACAAAGCCTGAGAATTAGACTTCATAAAAAACTCAGTTTCTCTTATGCTCACAAAGGCTGCATGTATTTGAATAAATACAGTAAAATAGTGAAATATTACTATTTAAAATAACTGTTTTCTATTTGAATATATTTTAAAGTGTAATTTATTCCTGTGATGCAAAGCTGAATTTTCAGCATCATTGATCAGTCTTCCGTGTCACATGATCCTTCAGAATATGCAAATATCTAAAGTGTATTTGCTGCTCAAGAAACATTTCTTCTTATTAAATGAATCATATATATCTTGACCATAGTTTAATGTATCCTTGTTGAATAAAAGCTTAATTTTTTTAATTGATACAGACCCAGTCTTACTGTGTCTCAGTTTTTGTTTTCTGTGAACATTATACAACTTTTTTTTAATTAAGATTTTAATTCTTTAAGAAATAAAATTAAGCTTTATAATTTAATTTATAATGTTATTACAATTTTATTTTCTTATTTATATACATATTTAGGAAATTATTAAAGCATACTTTTAACATATGTAATAAGAAAATGTGAAATCTGCCAATAATTAACATTTGATAAACTTCATCATTTGAAATGTCCCTGACAACACTGATGGGCAGCCACACTATTTGTTTGGGATTTGGCCTTCTTTACACATTTAGATTAGTCTCAGCTTTTACACTTTTGCTTCAGGAAGTCTACGTTTCTAATACTGTTGTTTACGTGTTTCTACCAGGTTTTAGTTTAAGCAGTGAATGTGAAAACTTAATCCCATCTCTGTTTTCTTGCCAGTCGTCTTCTCTCATCTCCAACGCAACAGCTACCGCTCTGCTCAGCATGGGAGCGATAGACTACTGCCTGCATGTCCTCAAATCCCTGCTGGAGTTCTGGAAGACTCAGCAGGGCGAGGAGGAGCCAGCGGCCACCAGTCAGCTCCTAAAACCCCACACTTCCTCCTCACCCCCAGACATGAGCCCCTTCTTCCTGCGCCAGTATGTCAAGGTACAGGCTGGGTCTTTATAAGCTTGTGAGGATAAGCTTGCCAGGATAAAAGATATCATGATCTTCAAATTATGGGTGTTTTTCAGGGCCATGCCGCTGATGTTTTTGAAGCATACTCTCAGCTCCTGACTGAGATGGTCCTCCGACTGCCGTACCAGATCAAGAAAATCGCAGACGCTAACTCGCGCATCCCACCGCCAGTCTTTGATCACTCCTGGTTCTATTTCCTGTCAGAGGTAATTCACTTTTGGCCTGTCGAAGAGTTTTCAATGAATAATTTAGCATGAATCAACTTTTTTCAATCATCTTCCAGTATCTGATGATCCAGCAGACGCCATTCGTGAGGCGACAAGTCAGGAAGCTCCTGCTTTTCATATGCGGATCCAAAGAGAAGTACCGTCAACTCCGAGACCTCCACACACTTGACTCCCACATGCGTGGCATCAAGAAGCTCCTGGAGGAGCAGGGCATATTCCTGAGGGGAGGAATTGTCACTGCAACATCTGGCTCTGCTCTACAGTACGACACTCTCATTAGTCTGGTGAGTAACAAGCTTGTGCGATGCCCTATGAATTTTACTCTTATTAGAGTTTGGTTTTGCATGAACTTCCCTTTACTTTTACACAGATGGAGCATCTTAAAGCATGTGCTGAAATTGCCACTCAGAGAACGATCAACTGGCAGAAGTTCTGCATGAAGGATGACTGTAAGTGCACAATGTGTCCTAAATTAACATCTATGCATTTGGGCAGATGCTTTTATCCAAAGGGACTTGCATTTGCAGTTCTTGCTTTCCCAAGGAATCGAACCCATGACCTTAGCGTTAATGCCATGCTCAATATTTAAAGTTACAGAAAGGCGTAGCTATTGAAGTTCTCCTAGTTGTAATGTCACTTGTGGTACTAATCGAATTCTCTCTCTGTGTAGCGGTGTTGTACTTCCTGCTGCAAGTGAGTTTCCTGGTGGATGAGGGTGTTTCTCCGGTCCTGCTGCAGCTGCTCTCTTGCGCTTTATGTGGCAGTAAAGTCCTGTCAGCCTCCTCCTCTGGAGCTTCAGGTGGAGGTTCTGGAGGTTCATCTCAGCCCTCTCAGAGCAAATCCTCCAGCAAGAAGAGCAAGAAAGAGGACAAAGAAAAAGACAAAGAAGGTTTGATGACTGATGATCTCGGAGCATTACACAACTATAATTTAGAATAAAAAAAAAAAACAGTTCCATGGTACTTTTCTCAATGTTCCTGTTGTGTTTTCTGCAGGAGATGGAGCTGGCAGTCAGGAAGATCAGCTATGTACGGCTCTGGTCAGTCAGCTCAATAAATTCGCAGATAAGGAGACACTTATTCAGTTCCTGCGTTGCTTCCTGCTCGAGTCCAACTCTTCATCTGTGCGCTGGCAAGCCCACTGCCTCACGCTGCATATCTATAGGTACTTCGCTACTAGATGCGAACACCTTCCCTAAACACACTCTCGTGTGTCCTGTGTTTTGAGCTTGATACAGAAGTTCCATCATGTTAAATCATATGAATGTTTGCTTTGCCAGGAACTCAAACAAATCCCAGCAGGAGTTGCTGTTAGACCTGATGTGGGCCATTTGGCCAGAACTCCCCGCTTATGGTCGTAAAGCAGCTCAGTTTGTTGACCTGCTCGGATACTTCTCCCTTAAAACACCTCAAACGGAGAAGAAGGTAGTGATACTTGAATATGTGATTTTAGATTAAATGACTGGGTAGAATTTAATTTCTGCATTTATTTGAAATATAAATCTTTCTTAAAATATTTATTTAGATCAATCTAATGCATCCATGCTGGGTAAAAGTATACATTTCTTTAAAAAAATAAATAAATAATAATTTTTTTTTTTAAATGTGAGTGGTGTGAGTGTTTTGCATTGCAATAAGTGTTTTGATTTTGTGTTTTCCAGCTGAAGGAATACTCTCAAAAGGCTGTAGAAATTTTGAGGGCACAGAACCACATCCTGACCAATCATCCCAATTCAAATATATACAAGTAAGAGTTCCCAGCATGCTCTCTTTGAGGTATTCTGGATCATGGATGTGATAACATCCCTGAATTTTTCATCTCTTCACACTTCTCTTCTCAGCACCCTGTCTGGACTGGTGGAATTTGATGGATTTTTCCTGGAGAGTGATCCCTGCTTAGTGTGCAACAATCCTGAAGTGCCCTTCTCTGTGAGTGACGTTCATGACATGTCACTTTTAGAGGTTGTTTTAGTTGCTATGGTTCTAAATGGTGGCCTGCTTTATTTCCTATTCTCTTAGAACATCAAACTCTCATCTATCAAAGTGGACACACGTTACACTACCACTCAGCAAGTGGTGAAGCTGATTGGCAGCCACACTATCAGCAAAGTCACTGTGAAGATTGGGGATCTCAAGAGAACCAAGATGGTTCGCACAATCAACCTGTACTACAACAACAGGACGGTACAGGCCATTGTAGAGCTGAAGAACAAGTAAGCATGCCAATCGGTCAATTTTTTGGAACGGTGTTTGTAGACATATGATGATTCATTAAAATAAAATAAAAATTGTGTTCACGCAGACCTGCTCGCTGGCACAAAGCCAAGAAGGTGCAGTTAACCCCTGGCCAAACTGAAGTGAAGATCGACCTCCCTCTCCCCATTGTGGCCTCCAACCTGATGATCGAATTCTCTGATTTCTATGAGAACTACCAGGCGTCTACGGAGACCCTGCAGTGTCCGCGTTGCAGCGCCTCTGTCCCTGCCAACCCAGGAGTCTGTGGCAACTGTGGAGAGAACGTGTATCAGTGCCACAAGTGCAGGTACGCATGGGTTGGATGTTGTCCAAATACCCAAGAAAACAGACAGAATTGCACTGAAATAAAATTTGTAATTGTCTGTTTTTAAAACTCTAGATCCATTAATTACGACGAGAAGGACCCGTTCCTGTGCAATGCCTGTGGTTTCTGTAAATATGCACGTTTTGACTTCATGCTGTATGCAAAACCCTGCTGTGCTGTGGATCCTATAGAAAATGAAGAGGATAGGAAAAAGGTATTGCAGGCACACACACACATTAAGAACGATATATAAATAAATAAATAGATTGTAAGTTAAAACAGGAATGTGTAACGTAGACTAACCATGTTCCGTACACTTTTCGCTATTCACCGCACGCCAGTGACCACTCCTCCGTTGTAAAAAGACATACAAGCATGCTTGTGTGCTCATTCTCCGGGGGAATACCTATTACACAGTCTACACTTTGATTGATGTCTTTAGGACCAATAGTTTTTGAGAAAACTGGGGAAAAGTACCACCTCCGCCAGTGTACGGAAGATGATAGGGGTTAACGGTGTTCCGTACAGGCTTATAATGATGTTCCGTACAGCGCTCATTACTTGATTTTATCGGCGAAAATGGACATTTAACTTATCAAAAGTGAGCTGTTTATTTATTTTAACTGCAAGAAAACATAATTCCAATAAATATCAAAGATTATTCCCTTTTTATTTGATCAAAATACAAGTTAATGGCTGCTTTAATAAAGGGCGCATGCGAGTTAGACATGATTGTGTCGTGATATTAATTATGACATGTGTGTTAAGCATGAACTATGTGAAAGGTTAGAGAACATAATTTCCTTATCTTTCTGAAGATGCAGAAAACAAGAAGGGCACTGATTAATTAAAAAAAAAAGGTTAACCAATGTGAAAACTTCATAAAGTAAGAGATCTCTGCCGCCAGTCTCAGGTGAGGGTGACGCTAAGTGGTTATCGCCCGCAATCGATGCTTAAACACTCCCATTTCAAAGCATTTATTCAACAAAAAGTAATATATTTAACAATTTGTGATAACATAATATTCATTTAATAAAGGCTGTAGTACTGTGAGAAACATAAGTGGAATAGAAATGTAAATTTTCGCTGCTCTAGTTGTCTTCCTCCCAAGCTGAAGTTTTGAAGTAAATCTTCCCCACTGTCCATTTCCAAGTGCGGTGGGCGCAACGAGCAAACTTACTCAAATATTACTGAAACAAACAGCGGATTGGTCTCTGTTTAGATCGGGAGTGAAAGAGAGAAACATAAGGATGACACAGATATATAGTTTATGTACGAACTGTAATTATATATTCTGCAATCGGCGCTAAAACGTCACCTGTACGGAACATCGTTTTGTACGGAACATGGTAAGTCTACGTTACAGCAACAACAGAAAACGAGAGATGCAAACAGACCTGGTCAAGTCAGGAATAGTGTAAATGTAAATGTAAAAAGTCCACTTACTGAAACAGATGTAATGATTTATTGTGTCCAGGCTGTGACCAACATCAACACTCTACTCGACAAGGCTGACCGTGTTTACCACCAGCTCATGGGTCACCGGCCGCAGCTGGAGAGCCTGCTGTCTAAAGTAAATGAAGCTGCACCTGAGAAACCACAGGTTTGTCAGCTTCTGCTTCAGATAGATCAATTACTTTTCTCCTGAAAAAAATTATTCCTGAAATACAGTTTGTGGGTGTGGTGTTGATGATTTGACGGCACTTCACAGGATGATACAGGAGCAGGCGCTGGTCTCGGTACCTCCACTGCCAGTGTCAATCGGTACATTCAGCAGCTGGCACAGGAATACAGCGGAGACTGCAAGACTTCATTCGATGAGCTCTCCAAAATCATTCAGGTTAGAGTTCAATCGAGCTGTTACTATACCAGAATAGTAGTCGCAAACAATTTTCTTTCACATTCCTACCACAAACAATTTTAGTAGTAACCAATATGCCACTGAATTTAAAGAATTAATCATAAATTAAATATTTTAAATTGTAAATGTAAACTTTATTAACAAATGTATTTTAATATTAAATAACAACAGTAGCAATAATAATAATGGCTATTACAGTTGTTGTTGTTTTGTTAAAATGTATTATTATTATAAGTGTTTACATATTTTGTACAGTATATATTAAGAAATATTTAGGTGTATATATTTATATCAATAAATAAATTATTATTATTAATACATGTAATTAATTTAATTTACTTGTGTGTAAGCAAACTTTTATTTTGGTTGTGATTTAATCGATTTGACAGCCCTATTAAATATTAATATTTTAAACAATGAAAATTTTATTATTGCTATCATTTTTTATCATATAAATGTTATTTTATCCATCACTTGTTTAAGTGTTGATAATTATTTAATTTTTACATTATTGTAGATACATTTACGCAGCTTGTTGCTAATTTAATATAATTAGAAATAACTATGTGTGTAATAACATAATGTAGTTAAATAATATGACTATTTAAGTAATATAATGATAATTAAATAATTGTATCATAAAATGGTTGCTGTAAAGTCTGTTTATATTACTCATTCAGAAAGTGCTTGCATCGCGTAAGGAGCTGCTGGAGTATGACCTGCAACAGCGGGAAGCTGCTACCAAATCATCCCGCACCTCCACCCAACCCACCTTCACAGCAAGCCAGTATCGAGCCCTCTCTGTGCTGGGATGCGGATACACGTCCTCCAACAAATGTTACGGCTGTGCGTCCGCAGTCACAGGCCACTGCATCACTCTACTGCGTGCACTGGCAACCAACACCGCCATCAGACAGATCCTGGTACTGCAGGGTCTCATCCGAGAGCTGTTTGAGTACAACCTGCGCCGAGGCACTGGATCCATGAGGGAGGAGGTCCGCCAGCTCGTCTGTTTGCTTACCAGGTGTATACACTCACACACACAAATGTGCAAATCTCTGAAGAGAATAGCTAATACTGTTTGTTTTACAAGAGGTTAACTTTAATATCAATGTGTTTTGCAGAGATCACCCAGAAGCCACACAGCAGATGAATGACCTCATTATTGCCAAGGTGTCCGCTGCCCTTAAAGGTCACTGGGCCAACCCTGATCTGGTAACGGTCTCTATTACATAATACATTTTTAAGATGACCTATAGCTATAGTTTTTAATGCATGTGGTAGATCTGTAGTACTTATTTGACTGTTTAGTTCTTACTATTGTTGTCTCCTGTCATTTAGGTTAGTAGTTTGCAGTATGAAATGCTGCTCCTTACAGACTCCATTGCTAAGGAGGGAGGATGCTGGGAGCTCAGACTTCGCTGTGGTGAGTCCTGTGATGGATTTCCAGAGCTAAAAGTCTGAACCTTTTATTTTTCCTTAAGCTGTAGCTGTTCAACAGACATATAATCTCGGTATCAGATCATATCAGTTATTGGTCAGTTTTAATATCAGTGCCTCCTACTGAAGCCTCACTGTACATTTCCAGCGCTGAGTCTGTTCTTGATGGCGGTGAATATAAAGACCCCTGTGGTGGTGGAGAACATTACACTGATGTGCCTGAGGATCCTGCAGAAACTCATCAAACCTCCTGCCCCCACCAGCAAGAAAAACAAGGTAAGACAGACTAATAGTACCGGTGATGTATTAATTAATACATATTGATGCACTTACTTGACTTGAACTCTTTAACAGGATGCTGCCATTGAATCCCTGACTACAGTTAAGCCATATAACAACGAGATCCATGCACAGGCCCAGCTCTGGCTCAAAAAAGACCCCAAGGCATCTTATGAAGCCTGGAAAAAGTGCCTTCCTGCTAGATGTAAATACCCAAATTTTGCGCTCGCAAATGTTACGGGCTTTTTGCATGAAACATTTTACTTGATTTTGGATTTCTCGTCTTTCAACAGGTCAGGAAACGGTCTCTAAACCTTTGAATAAGGCTGAGATCAGGAGGCAGTACCTGATGGAGAAGTACGTGTGGAAGTGGAAGCAGTTCATGAGGTCCAGATCAGAGGGCCTGTTCCCTCGGCTGCTCAAACTGGGTCATAACAACTGGCTGAGACAGGTATGTGCTCCCTCGAACGACTGTATAGAGTGTCTGATTCTGTTCTGCATTAATGTGCTCTAATGTAATCTGACCCTTCTCGTAGGTGCTCTTCACCCCAGCCACCCAGGCAGCGAGACAGGCGGCTTGCACCATCGTCGAAGCCCTAACAACTTTCCCCAGCCGCAAACAGCAGGTTCTGGACCTTCTAACAAGGTACATATGACATGGATGTATAAAATTATCCTTTTTGGAGCAGATGTTTCCATGTTATGCTCAATCGAGCCAGATGTAGGAGCCATTTCTTACTGGACTGAAGTTTTTGTTGTTTGTTCTTCAGTTATCTGGATGAGCTGAGCATTGCAGGAGAGTGTGCTGCAGAGTACCTGGCTTTGTACCAGAAGCTCATCAAACCTGCTCACTGGAAGGTGTACCTGGCTGCTCGAGGTGTCCTACCATACATCGGCAACTTGATCACCAAGGTATTGTCAGAAACTGTAGATAATACAAGGTTATATTGTAAAGATGTGTCATTTTCATTAACCTGAACTTGTGTGGCGTTCTTTAGGAAATTGCTCATCTTCTCGCCCTTGAAGAAGCCACATTGAGCACGGACTTACAGCAGGGATATGCCCTCAAGAGCTTGACAGGTGAATTTTAACTTTAAAATTAAACTCAAAAGAATTTCCTGAGAGCTTGTGGTTTGTTTTAAACGTCTCTGTTCTCTTACAGGCTTGCTGTCTTCATTCGTGGAGGTGGAGTCCATTAAGCGTCACTTTAAGAGCCGGTTGGTTGGCACAGTCCTTAACGGCTACCTGTGCTTAAGGAAGTTGGTGGTCCAGAGAACCAAACTGATCGATGAGACCCAGGACATGCTGCTGGAGATGTTGGAAGATATGACTACAGGTTCCAGCCTTCGCATTCAGGTCTTCTCTGATGTTTAGAGACCAGATCAGCTCAATGCTGTGTCTTGTGTTGTAGGGACAGAGTCTGAGACCAAAGCATTCATGGCTGTGTGCATCGAAACTGCGAAGCGGTACGACCTAGATGATTATCGCACCCCTGTCTTCATCTTCGAGAGGTTATGTAGCATCATTTATCCGGTAAGTAGCCATCAGCACATTGACATGAACTTTTGGAATAATGATTTTGCTAAAAAAGAATGTCTTCCATCGGTTTCTATGAAGGAGGAGAATGAAGTGACGGAGTTCTTTGTTACGCTGGAGAAGGACCCACAGCAGGAGGACTTCCTGCAGGGCCGTATGCCAGGAAACCCATACAGCAGTAATGAACCGGGCATTGGCCCACTCATGAGGGACATCAAAAACAAAATCTGCCAGGACTGTGATCTTGTGGCATTACTGGAGGACGACAGCGGCATGGAGGTACAAAATCAGTACTATGTCCTAGGACTTTATCCAAGTAATTCGCGTAACATCATTTTGCATTATTTATTATTTACTTTGCAAGTTATGAGGTGTGCCTAAGAGTCTCAAGTGGTGCAACCAGAAACATGCATGAATGAAAACAAGGTTTTTACGCGATTTAAAAAATAAATAAATAATACAATTTATTTTCTTTGTTTTGGACACTCTTATCTGATTCTCAATGGCATTAGGTTTTTAAACATGACTTTTCTTTGCAGCTCCTTGTGAATAACAAGATCATCAGTTTGGATCTGTCTGTTGCTGAAGTCTATAAGAAGGTTTGGTGCCCCACCAATGAGGTGAGCTAATGAAGATTTTTTTTTTTACTTTATTTATTTGTACATATCAGGCATGGTTTAATCCCTCTGTTTCTTGCAATAAAGGGTGAGCCAATGAGGATCATCTACAGAATGAGGGGGCTTCTGGGTGATGCAACAGAGGAGTTCATTGAGTCTTTGGATTCCACTACAGGTTGGTTTTATATTGCAGGACTTTTTCTTAACATTATTCAGTTTTCCCCTGTGGTTTCTCTCATGTTTCTCACTTGTAATGTGTGTTTTCTCTCTGTTCAGATGAAGAGGAGGATGATGAGGAGGTGTATAAGATGGCTGGAGTGATGGCGCAGTGTGGAGGTCTGGAGTGCATGTTGAACAGGCTCTCTGGAATTAAAGATTTCAAACAGGGCAGGCACCTTCTCACAGTAAGTATGAAGTTTAACTCCAATTCATCGCACTCTACAAGTTCCTCAGAAACCTTACATTAAAAAAAAAAAAACTGTTTTGTTTCATAGGTTCTCCTCAAGTTATTTAGTTACTGTGTGAAAGTGAAAATCAACAGGCAGCAGCTGGTGAAACCAGAGATGAACACACTAAATGTTATGTTGGGCACGTTGAATCTGGTAAGTTATATACCAGAGGAATCAGCAGATGAGAGAAAATTGTGTATTTAAGAGAATATTTGTAATTGGAGGTTATGTTTTAGGCATTGGTGGCAGAGCAGGAGAGCAAGGACAGTGGAGGAGCATCCATAGCAGAGCAGGTTCTTAGTATAATGGAGATCATCCTGGATGAGGCCAATGCTGAGACTGTGTCTGAGGACAAGGTGAGCAAGACATTTGGATTCATGCAGTGAATATCAAAACAAAAAGCAAAAATCAAAACAAAAAGTGAAGTGAGCCTGCTATATTCAGATTTCTCCTTTGTGTTCCTCCTTCAGGGTAACCTGCTGCTGACGGGTGATAAGGACCAGCTGGTGATGCTGCTGGACCAGATCAACACCGTGTTTGTGCGTTCCAACCCCAGTGTCCTACAGGGGCTGCTCCGCATCATCCCTTACCTGTCCTTCGGTGAACTAGAGAAGATGCACATCCTGGTCGAGCGGTTCAAACCCTGCTGCAACTTCGACAAGTATGGAGTCTGTTCATCTCTGTAACCTGGAACTCTGATGTCTCTTTGTCGCAACAGGGGAAATTAGCTGCAATAAACACTATTTGTTTTCATATGCAGGTATGATGAGGAGCACAGTGCAGATGACAAGGTCTTTCTGGACTGCTTCTGTAAAATAGCTGCTGGAATCAAGAATAATAGTAATGGCCATCAACTAAAAGACCTCATCTTACAGAAGGGCATCACTCAGAGTGCTCTGGACTATATGAAGAAACATATCCCCTGTGCTAAGAAGTATGATGTGTCATAATATTGTAGATGTGTTTATTTATACTATAATATTTTAATATAATATATATTGTAATATAGCAATTTTAATAAATTCTGGTATATGCATTTATATAAATTAAATTATATTTAGATACATATTATACATTTTGTTTTATGTTTTTATTGCTTGTATGCATGTATGTACATATCCATATCAAATATGTATTATCCATAATCTGAAATACATTTTATAGAAACATTTATCATTATATTGATTTTTGTTTTGGTTCAAAAAATAATTATTCATATTTTTCATTTATGCAATGAAAATTGTTTGATTATTTTTTAAAATAAAAATATAAAACTACAATATATGCAATTAGGGATGGGCGATATATCGCATGCGATTGTCACGCGCATTTTGTCAGTAAATCCGTTTCCCTGATTAATGGTAAATCGCCATCACCTGCTTTCAGATGGAGTGGCATTTAATTGACAGATTTGTAGATCACTGACAAGCTACGCAATATCGCGTTAATTATCGCAGATGAATCGCTTTCGATAATGAACGCAATATTGTGTAGCTTGTCAGTGAACTACGACTTAATTGCCGCTCAATCTGAAAGCAGGTGATGGCAATTTACCACTAATCAGGGAACCGGCTTTACTGACGGGACAATCGCATGCGATAAATCACAATAAATGTATATCTACCCATATCCAAGAATCATTACTGTTTATAAAATGACTATCCTAATATACAAATATTATTTTGCAGCCTGGATGCAGACGTTTGGAAGAAGTTTCTTGCTCGACCAGCCCTTCCATTCATCATTCGACTGCTGCGTGGTCTGGCCACCCAGCATCCCCCTACACAGGTAACACTTATTACTAGTTTGAAAAGTTTATTTTATTTCATGCATTATCCCTGTACAGAGGAAAATAACATGAATTAAACCATCTCTTCTTCTCTTCTTATAGATGCTAATCGGAACTGATTCAATAACTAATTTGCACAAGCTGGAGCAGGTGTCCAGTGATGAGGGTATCGGCACTTTAGCAGAGAATCTTCTGGAGGCACTAAGGGAACACGCAGAGGTTAACCTGAAGATCGACGCTGCCCGAAGGGAGACTCGAGCAGAGAAGAAACGCATGGCCATGGCAATGAGGCAGAAAGCTCTCGGCACTCTGGGAATGACAGTGAGTTACATTTATTGATAGAATCTTATCAGGAAATAATCAACTGTGAATGCACATCTTTCTGATTTCTGCTCTGTTTTAGACCAATGAGAAGGGTCAGGTGGTGACCAAGACAACCCTGCTTAAACAGATGGAGGAGCTCATAGAAGAACCTGGGCTGACTTGCTGTATTTGTAGAGAGGGCTATAAGTTCCAGGTCCATTGATATACCAATGACGTTTTATTTAATTGTACCTCTTCTTCATTGTCTGATCCTTGAACGTACTTTGAACCCCACAGCCTACCAAAGTTCTGGGAATCTACACATTTACGAAGCGTGTGGCCCTTGAAGAGTTCGAGAACAAACCCCGCAAGCAGCAGGGCTACAGCACCGTCTCACACTTTAACATAGTCCACTATGACTGTCACCTTGCTGCTGTCAGGTGCGTGAAACTGCTGTGAATACAGTGGATTTGACACCCAAAATGACAATTCAGGTTTCATTTACTCACCCTCAAGTTGTTCCAAACATGAATACGTTTTGAACTATTTAATCTGTTGAACATGAAAGAAGATATTTTAAAGAATGTTGGTAACCAAACAGTTAGCCGGTAGCCATTGACTTACATAATATTGAAAAAAATACTATGGAAGTCAATGGCTACCGTCAACTGTGGGTGAGTAAATGAGGACAGAAATTCCAATTTTGGGTGAACTCTTTATCTTAACGGTTTTATCTTGCTTGTTTGATAATTTTCTCTCTTGTTGGTCTGGATCAGGCTTGCCAGAGGGCGTGAGGAATGGGACAGTGCCGCACTACAAAATGCCAACACAAAGTGCAATGGGCTCCTACCAGTATGGGGGCCACACGTACCCGAATCTGCCTTCGCCACCTGCCTGGCAAGGTCATCCTTGAAGAATGTTTAAAGCAGGAGATGTACTCCAGAATAAATACAGGATTTAAACCTTGTTTTGTACTGTCACAGGCACAACACATATCTGCAAGAGTGCACAGGGCAAAGAGAACCCACGTACCAGCTCAACATTCACGATACCAAGCTGCTGTTCCTGCGCTTTGCCATGGAGCAGTCCTTCAGCGTGGACACAGGGGGAGGAGGCCGCGAGAGCAACATCCACCTCATCCCTTACATCATTCACACCGTTCTCTATGTCCTCAACACGTATGTTTATCAAAGATGAGATTTGAATTCCAGTGTGTTTCTATACAAGATTCTATACATTTTTGTTTTTCTGAATTTCTCAACAGAACAAGGGCCACGTCACGGGAGGAGAAGAATCTTCAAAGCTTCTTAGAACAGCCTTGTGAAAAGTGGATGGAGACTTCTTACGAGGTGGACGGGCCGCACTACTTCACCATATTGGCCATGCACATCCTTCCACCAGAGCGCTGGAGGGCTACACGTCTTGACTTCCTGCGTAGGCTGCTGGTCACTTCTCATGCCCGCAGTGTTTCACCAGGGGGCGCTAACAAGTAAGGGAACAAAGCATGACTGTGCATGTGTCAGAGCTTGAACGTTAAAGAGCTTGTACAAGCATGTGCTGTACTTTACGTGCTTAGGGTGTCTATTTTTGGTTTTGGCAAGTGTTTTGTGCTTACTCAAACTGCCATGTTGGCTTTAAGCCTGTATTATGCTGAGAAGATTGATGCAAGATTAAATCAGACATGGCTGGTGCTGGGTGTGTCAGATTGTTTCAGTCTTCAGTGTTACTGTTTGTAAAGTTTATCAATTTGAGAGTGTCTACTGCGTTTCAGAAGAATTTTTTTATTATTATTATACATAATGTCATATATATAATTTTATACAATATAATTAAATTATATTAGCATGTAAATACATTATGTCTGTGTGTGAGTGTATTTATGTGGGCACACAATAAATATTCATGGATATATTAATTGTTCTAATTACATATTTTATTTTATTCAATAAATATAATTTGTATATTTATTTATATATATATATATATATGGTTATACATACCTTTTATATATTTTATCCCATTTTTATTTGATTTGAATAATATCTGTCTGATGATTTAACTGCATATTGGATTTTTATGGTTTCAGGCTGACAGACAAAGCAGTGAAGGAGTATGCTGTTTACCGCTCGCCGCTTCTCTTCTGGGGTCTGGTGCATCTTGTCTATGAAATGTTCAGGGTATGAGAATGTGTTCTTTTTTGCTGTTCCTCCCACTTGTGTCTGTAATATCTAATAAGTTCAGGTTTCCATCAAATCTCATGTTATTTGCTCATTCTTTTCCCACAACAGAAAGTGCCCACCAGCAACACAGAGGGAGGCTGGTCCTTCTCGCTTGCAGAGTACATAAGGCACAATGACATGCCCATCTATGAGGCTTCAGAAAGGGTGTTGAGGGCTTTCCAGGATGAGCTCATGCCTGCTGAATCCTTCTCAGAGTTCCTGGATGTCGTAGGTAAGACATTTTTACATTTTCCTGCCATGTACTGAACACAAAGCTCTGCCGGAAGTAATAGGCAGTGTTGAGCTATTCAATAATATTAATCTCTTGTACTGACTCTTTTCCCAGGTCTTCTGTCAGACATCCCAGACCCTGACACCTTCCTGCAGGACCTGTTGAACTCTGTGCCCTAATGGCACACATTTATGCACCTCACTTATGGATGTGTGACCTCTCTGTCCAGTGCAGGTGTTCCTTAAACACGGAGTGTGTCCTCTACCCGGACACAGCTATTCGCAACTCCACAAGGACACCTTTCAATCGGGGCCCAGGCTCCCAAAACTTCTATCAGCTCACATACACACTCATTCACCTCCACTTCTGCTCTTGATCTCTGCGTGGGTTTTCTTCAATTATTACTCTCTCCTAAACAAGAAAGTGACGTGTAGCCTGACGAGTTAATGCGCTTTTACTCTACAGTGGTTTTGTAACACCTAATACACATAAACACACCATGCTGTTTTGATCCGACATGTTGCAGGTAATCTGGTTGGGAATTATTTCATAAACAACCTTGATGGCTTTTTGTGTGTGTGTCTGAGTGATTTGACTGAAGTTCTAAATTGGCTAAGAGTTACAGATTCCCACAAGAGCTAATCTCTTGTTGTCTTGTTCTATGTTTCTGGAATTTTTGTTGTTGTTGCAGTGGTGTTCTATGAATTGTTTGCAGAACCTGACTGGTTCTGTGATGCGATGCAGATGTGTGACGATTGTTTTTCATGTGTAAATGGTTGAACCAGTGAGATGAAAGCTTGTTTAATGTGTTATTCCCAAGAAATGGAAATACTTTCTGTTTTACAAAGGGTTTTACCTGCATCAACAATGAAACCAAGATAGAAAGAATAAAAAGGGCCTGCATATTTATTTTGGGAGCTTTTTTTTTTTTTTTTAGTTTTTCTGGTTGGGTTTTTGTGTTTTGATCAATCACGATGCTAAATTTATTTTTCGTTTTGTCTTCCATGTGACCGTGATTCACACCGTAATATTCAACAGATTAAAGATTTTACCCAGAGCAAGTTGTGCTTCTGGTAAGCAAGGTGCCACTGAGAGAAGAGTCTCAGTGATTTTAAGTTTATTCTTATAATATGTAAACACTTGCGATAGGGTGTTCTTGAGCTGAATGCATGGTGTGAAGTTTGTTTGAAAAAAAGAAAACAAGAAAAATCCAGTTAGTGTTTATTCGCCTATTCCCGCTGCTACAATGTTCAACTGTTGCTGAATGTCTGCTTTTTGAATTAGCTCAACTTAATAAAGAATAAAGATGTAAGAATACCATATCTGACTCACTGTGTCATCTGAACAGTATTATTTATATACTATTAATGAATTTTATATTTTTAGTTTATTTCAATTTAAGTTTTAGTATGTCTTTATGTAGTTTTTTTATATATTTCTATTTAGCTTTATTTTTATTATTCATTTTTAGTAGTTTTAGTTACTCTAACTTTCTGTTGACAAAAAGAGTCAATGATAACAACACTGCATCTAAGATTTAATAAAACTGCAAAAGAAGGTTCTTTACTTCTGGAAGGTTCTTTAAAGGTTCTCTTATTGCTTCTATCCGGTTAATATTAAGACCTGTTTTTAAAGACCGAAATCCTTTTAGTTAAATTATTCTTTCCATATTAGCGTCATTAATTGACTGTATGGGTGAATTTTTATTTATTTAATGACTTTGAGTGGATGAGTTAATTAGAGCCATATGCTGCCTAACTGAAAATTTAGATTAAGATTTTAGAAAGGTTTTCCTTCTTGGTTTTCTTTCTATAACCAGGACTGGTTTTAATAAGGTTAAACTGGTTGACCGGTCACAGTTTGACAATATTTCTTTCCATCCTGTAAAGTCTTAATAACCCTTTAACTAACAAAAGCCTTCCTCTGAGAAGTGACATCATTTTGGTGTGAAAATAACAGCACAAATGCAGCAATATCTATTAATGGATCCTTTAAGTATTGTTATTATTTACAATTATAAATGTTATAAAATGAGAAGTCTCAAAGCATATTTCATCATAGCATATTTATAACCTTTTTAAACATTTCTGCTTTTTCGGTACCCTCTTATAGAAACATTTGCATAAATCAAAACACACACACAAAATTCAAATAAGTACTGTAATAATGACCCCATGTCATATTTATTAAGACCCCAAACAAACAAAGTTTTCTTTTATAACGTGAACACTGTATACAAAGCCAAATATTTAATATGTAAATACTTTTAAAGGCACTGCACTAAATGCTACGGCCAACAGCGCAAATGATCACGCCCCTCATGTAATATGTTAATTAAAAGGGCGTGTCTTACAGGAGGGCGGGAGGACATGTCTTTCTCTCCTCCCGTTTCCTGCGGATGGTGTTCCCAGACTGGGCTGAAACCTGAGTCTCTCCGTTAAGTCGAGACCAATAACCGGCCCGTTTAATCACCAGGGGATGGTAGGAGGGCAGCTGTGAGTTCATGAAATGTCTACTGGTTAACGCGCTTTATCCGACCGCTAGAAGCGCGACTATGGCCTGTTATTTGTGTGGCATTAGATTAAGGGAGTACACCTTGCGTCCGAGAGAACATGGAGGTGACGTATGCTGCTTTACAGCATCTGCAGTTTGATGCATAGAAACTTTGCTCACGAATAAAGATGGATTTGCCTCGACGTTTCCCGGACCCGCTTCTCAACCCGATGTTGCTCAATGAATCCGTGGCACCCATCGGTATGAATGAAGCGTGTTTGGCTGGGAGCGGGTCCGGCGCCATGGCAACCAGCGCGTTGAGAAACGATTTGGGCTCCAACATTCATGTGTTGAAAACACTAAATCTCCGCTTCCGCTGCTTCCTTTCCAAAGTCCACGAGTTAGAGCGCAGAAATAGGTTATTGGAGATCCAGCTGCAGCACGCCCAGGAGCAGTCCCGGTACCGACTGCTGTTTTCCCGGGACCAAGCGGTCCAGACGAGCCTCGAGCTGCCTCACTCAGACGCACCGTGTCCGTCGAGACTCCCCGGTAGAGTCTGGAGCTTCTCACACAGCGCCCGATACGGAGGACGCTTTGAGACGCATCAGGGGCCTGGAGTGTCCTGGACCCAAACTGACGGTGTCGGGGTTCAGATCGACACCATCACACCTGAACTCAGGGCCTTGTACAATGTTTTGGCCAAAGTCAAGCGCGAGAGAGACGAGTACAGGAGAAAGTAAGTCCAGCTCGAGCTTATTTCAAGTGTTTGTCTGCAAAATTTTCACAATTGTCTTATAAATCAAGAAATAATATTGTAGTTAGGACTGGACAATTATTGTTACTACAAGACATTGGTGATTTGATATTAGTTACCACTGTCGTCTACAGTCATCCATTGTGAATGGAAACAAAAATGAAAGCTTGTTATAGGCCTATTAATTGGAGATGCCATATCACTTTACAGTGGCTTTACTAACTGTTACACTGTGTTATGGTTACTACTTTGGTACTTTGGCCAAAACTATGCTTCCCATTAGAAATAGAGCAATAATTGGTTTGACCAGACCAAAATATTGAATAATGGCTTTTATTTACCAGAATGACAAAGTCACCTATTTAATCTTTTGCTTAAATTATTCAGCTTTTATTTAACAGCCACTGATCAAAATAATAATAATAATAATAATAATAACAAACAAAGCAGCCAAAATCACAATCACAAAACAGCTTTAAAAACGATTTTCTGAGTGCACACATCCAAAGCACACGCACAGAAAGCGGCTGTCACATGGGATGTGAGTACTAAACGAAGTTCTCTTTCACATCTCATTGCACTTAAACTTTTTTTTTTTTTTTTTACATTTCAGTTGCTTTTTACTCATTTCAGAACATTGTGAGTACTTTCAAAAGTAACGTCCCTTAATGTTTTTTCGCATAACCAAGAAAAAAATGTAAATCGGTTTTAAAGTGAAAAAAACTGGACATTCTGAAAATTTACAAAACATTCATATCCTAATGTGAATGCTAGCAACACATTCTTGGAACATATTTCTGTAAGCTGGCTTATAAAATACTTTAAACGAAATAGCCCTTCTCATTCTAAAAACAAAAACATTCCCCTCTGTGTGTTTATAGTATACAACAGTGTGTGTTTCCTTTCTATTTTATGCGACTGTCCTTGGGGTCAATTTTAGTCTTAACAGTAAGGGTCTATCTGTATCCCATGTATGTTCTCCATTATCCCATTACAAAGTGTCTGGTTTGGATATGAAACCTGAGAAAGCAAGGGTGACATCTTATCTGACAGAAACCATTAGCTTTTTCTCTCCCTCCAAATGGGGATCTGTGCAAACCCATCCCATTCAATTGGAGAGTTTCTGGGATCTGTCCTAAAACTACAGTAGAATCTCTTTACAGTTTCTCTTTTTCTCTTCGGGGACTAATATTTATTGCAATACACTTCCACCAATTTTATGTGGGTTTGCTTGATACATAAGGAATTTCCCGATTATATTCTCTTTATGACTCTTTGATGTGTGCCATTCAGTTAATTTTCTGATTCGACCAATTATTTTTGTAATGTACAATGGGAATGGAACAAACTGGGAAAATGATGTGCCAAAGTATAGGGGCTCATTAATTGCTCAACACTAATGAGCTACTGTAACTTTAAGGCATTTCCGGTCATCTAGAAACCCCAGACTTACAATAAATACAGTAACCTTGAGATGCTTTTGTGTTTCTCAGACTGTTCCTCTTGGCTGTGCTGCTATCTTAGTTTGTTTCAGTGGCTCTGTTGTTATAATAATGTAATAGTCTGGCTGTAGAAGGCCCATAGAGGATTTCTCGTCTGCCAGAACAGATGTAGACTGTCTGTGAGAAGAAGCAGACAAATGAGCCACATTTCCAGATCTTGAGTGAGCTGGAAACACCACTTTATGAAGAGTGTCTGCATCCATTGATTATTCAGTGCTTACAATAGCCATGCTGTTAGGAATGGGCTATTTTATAGATAAATAATTGAGCAAATAGTCATATGTTTGCCTGACTCGGCTTAAAGAGCCACACAGCTTGAATACCCCCACACAGAAGAAAAAGCAGCGAGACTGTTCAAGTTTTTTATTTTACTGTTTGCTTCGCGGTGAGAGGAATAAGACATAATTCATCCCCAAAAAGATACTAACGCATTGTTTACCGTGATGTTGTGAGCGGAACAACCAATCAAAGCTGACTATGTCAGTTGACCAATCAGAACACAGTATGCTACCGAAAGGTGGGGTTTAAGGAAACTGAATCTTTTGAACAGCTTCGCGCAAATCGTTTGGGGATCTCTGAGAATTGAGGTAATTTTAAAATGATATTTTGACAAAATGACAATGTTTTTTAACCTTGGATGGATTTAAACCTATTGTACAGGACTTATAAACAGTGATAGGAAGCTTAGAATTTTCATCTTACTGGCTCTTTAACTATTAACTATTAACTAATTAACTATTTTTGCATTGCTGTCTTTGCTGTCGTCTCATGTTTGTTTTGGCTGTCAGATAGAGTTTCACAGTAGCAGCCGGTCAGTTAGGATGGATGTTGGTGGTCTGTTATATATTAAATGTGATCCGGGACAGGTGGAAAATGTGGCAGCAGGCTCATTTGCAAATACTGTCTCCCAGGAAATTATTTAAACAAATATAAAACCATCTTCTAAACTAAGCATAGGTTTGGCAGCAGACTGAATGTTTTGAATAGCTTGTGTTCTTTAAAGTGAAAAGTAACTTGGAACCAGCTTGCAAAGAACTGCAATCTGTTAATGTCTTTGCATGTGGCAAATCTTTTGCCTTATTTTTTTAATTTTTAATTTTTTTGTGTTTGGCTATTTTCAGAGTCTTTAGGAATGGGATTTGTTCCTGGCTAGAGCACAGCATGACAAAAACCATTATTGTTGTAAAGGGAAAAAAGACATTCAGCCCAGTTATTTTCCTGACTCAAAACAGCCCAAAAGCTATAAAACATCCATATAGTGACAGACTGTATATTCTAGGAAGCTTAACATAGCTAGTGTATGGAGTCATTCAGCTCCACCCCTTGGAGAGTTGTGGGAATTCTTTGCCCATCCTCCCATTCCATTGGAATTCCGTCTGATAAACCTTTGTGGGAATTCTATGGCTTTGATAGAAATTCAGGTTTATTAAGATAAATGTGTTACTCATGTATTGTATTGGAAATAACCCTATAATTGTATATTTTTTGTTTTTGCATTATATTTAAATTCGTATCTTCATTGGAATTTCTAATGTGGATTGTCTGAGGATTTTTGCCTATGATTTGGTTGCGTTTTTAAATCAGATTTATTTATATTCACATATATGAATGTTGTTCTGGGAAAATGTTTATCATGTCTAGAAGCTTTATGATTAAACACATGCCAGATTTCAGAGAAATACACTCAAGCTGCCACAATGATATTCAGTTTAGTTTTTCTGTCCCTGTGTTCATTTCCTGTCTGCGTGGCTGATGTGTTGCTACGGATTCTGATTTGATTGTATCATCCTGTTCAGCTGTGTCTGCCTCATCAACCTGTGTGTTTAAGTACCTCTTGGTATCATCAGTCTTTCATGGTTGTTCTATTTTGCCTGCCTGCCTTTTTTTGTTCCATGAATCTGTACTGTGAAAACTTTTTTAGGATCTTTATCTTCATCATCATGCTTTGAATTACCATGATTTGTGACAGAATACTGGACCTAACAAAAGAATATGAATTGTCATTTCACCACCCTCGCAAGAGAAGGACTTCCTTTGTTGGAGTATACTGCTCGATTCTGCCAAATTGTCCAGCACACAGCTTTTGATGATGTGACCACTGGAGCCAATTATTATTTACAGATGGACCTACCTGATCTGAGTAAGGGAACATGGAGAGAGGCAATCCTCAGGTGTCTGCAGTGGGATAACCCCCAACTGATACCATCACTTACAGCCACTGCAAAACCTGAGCCAAGCACACAGCTCACTATCGACTGCACGGAGCATCTGCCTGAGCCCGCCGCAGATGGAGAGCCTGATCAATTGACGTGTTTGAGCTGCCAACATCACACCTGCCGGAGCGAGTATTAGTGGAGTACGAGGGGATGGAAAGAAGCCCGACCAACACTCACTGCTTTTTATATATATATATATAAGTTCTTCAGCCCTGTCTCCGCTGGTTCCTGCAAGCCCCTCAGCTAACCCTCAGTCAGCACCATCCTGGAGTTTTGTCTCACTGCGGGTCATCCAGTCTCCAGCTTTACCCTGCAAGACCCCGTCTCCACCTTCAGTGTCTGAGGCCTGGATTCCACCTCGGCCCTTAGACCCATCGGTTCCGCCTTGGTCAGTCGTCTTCCATCCATCGCTACATGATTCCACTCCTCTGGCTTTGGCTTGTCCCTCCATCCCTCTGGCTTCATCATGCTCCTCCTTCCCTCCGGCTACACCTTTTGTACACAGTTGGTTCTGCTTCACCCCGTTCAGTTGCTTGGCCCTCAGGACCCTCGGTGTCACCCTGGCTCTTTGTCTCTCTGTCTCTGACTGGGGCTTCTCTTCCATCGGTGTTATCTGTCAGTCAGTTCAGTCAATGGTACTGTCAACCTTACCTCCACCACCTCCCTCCTGCAACACCTCTTTTTTCTCATTGAGCTCCTCTGGATCTCTGTTCGCTACTCACAATCGTCCTCAACCTAAACCTCTCATCAGTGAACTTTCTACATGAGGTTGCTCCTTTTGGGAGCGGGTGTACTGTCACAATAGCCACTTTCACAATGCGATTCTGGAAAATACAAGGGTAAATGTGTCCCGGCAATTGTTCCCGGGCTATTAGATTTTGCACTTTCACACTGCAAGTGATTACCCGGAATATGTGTGTGTGTGTGGGTGTGTTCATACACAACCCGTAAAGACATGTGACATCAGCGTGTGACGTGTAATGTACGAGTCGAAAACGCTAGGCACGTTAACTTTCACTGAAGCTGGTGATCGATCTAAGTTTCAGAGTGGAAAGTGAGGAACTACCTGATCTCTACTTCATTACAGTTTGCACATATTTTTTCATCGTGAACATTGATCTTCCTTCAAAACACCCAGTAAAAGAGTCACGCGATAACGTGCGTCATCATTGCGACACACCCTTTACAGCATTTGTTTTTGTTCACACAGCGCTCGTTCCGGGTTTGAACCTGGCAATGTTACTAGGTCCCGGGACGTGTTTGCTTTCACACAGAAGGCGACACGGGAATGTTCCGGTAATATGTTCCGGTAATTTTCCAGGTCCAACGTGCAGTGTGAAAGGGGCTAATGTGATGTTTTAGTTTTTTTTGGTTTGTTTTTGTCCTTGTGATCATTGTCTACATGTAGGAAATTATCTACATTTCTAATGTGTTGCTATGGTTTTTGATTTGATTGTATTATCCTGTTTATCTGTTTTCGCCTCTTCAACTCTGTTTGAATCATCCCTTCATTCATCATTTGTTCTGTATCATCCTGTTCATTTCGGCCTTTTCCTGAGTTTGTTCTTTGAATCTGTACTATTAAGAACTGATACCTTCATTATCGTGCTTTGGGCTACCATGATTTGTGTCACATGCTTATAAACCTTTCCTATCACAAAGACCATGCATTGCATTCGGTAGATAAAGGCTTTGTGGAATGCACACTTTCAAAAGGTGTTTTATAACGCCAGGAGATGATCTCCACTGACCTGTGAGCCATGGCTGTAGACTTCTGTCCAGTTCTGGTCAGGGATCTTAGAAGTAGCTGCATATGAGGTGTGCTAATGAAGCTAACAAATTATTCCAGCCTGCCGATTTCCCTGAAAGATGCTGTTCAGCCCTTTTCTCCTAATTTAGCAAGTTATTCATGATGATGCACATGATTGACTTTCAAAGGATTTTATTTCCTCCAGATAGATTCAGCTGGTGCAAAGCTATCAGTTATGTGGTGAATAAATGCATTTCTGAATGACCGTGTTTTATTGTGCAGGTTTGTAAATTTCCAGCTAGTGTACAGAGAGATGGAGCAGTAGATGCAGCCAGCCAATGCATTATGCATTTAAAAACTGAACCTCAAAAGCCCCAGTGACGCAAATGCTTTAATAAAAGCTTGACTATCCCATCTTTAGTTTGGATGATGTCTATTCCTCTGTGAACAGAAGTACACTTTAACATATTTTTAAAAAGAGTACTTATTACAGAAAGAGTACACAGTAACACCGAAAATACTTAAGTGTGAACTGAATGCAGTGGTTTTGAACACATAATTGCATGTTAATTGCAATTAAATGAAAACGTATTATAGGTTTTATATAATTTATATTAAATGAATTAGCTGAACTTTTAAGAGGAGAATGTGCAAAGCTTGTAAGCAATGCCACGTAACCTCAACCATTTGGTGTCCATAAGCTCATTGGTCCACTAGTAAAAATAACTATAAAGAGAAGCATTTTGCTAAATATATGCGCTATATTGCATATTCATAGTTTTACTTAACCTGTTGTCTACATGATAAGAGAGAATGCAAGGAGCTTGACAATATTTGTAGGATGCATTGAGGAGGAGCCCAAACTGCACTCAATGGCCATATTGACATAGCTATGGTCTGTGATATTGGCACAGATTGTGTGTAATAAACAATTCTTTGTGACTGTATATAGTTCTCAAGTTGGAAAAGATGTTTAGTTCCCAATTTAAGTGAGCCTT
This sequence comes from Carassius gibelio, assembly GCF_023724105.1. NCBI lineage: Eukaryota > Metazoa > Chordata > Actinopteri > Cypriniformes > Cyprinidae > Carassius > Carassius gibelio. The sequence goes on from NC_068393.1 coordinate 13,428,085, forward strand.
AGTTCCCTGGACATCTGGAGATGGATTAAAATGCTGATGCTGTAAAAGGAGGGGAGACATAAACACATGACAGTATGACTGAAATGTTAAAAGTGCTTATAAAAAAAAGAATGAAATAAAACACGTTTATTCTTTGGCACTTAAAACAATACACACTTAAATAGGCACAATAAGCACTTAACAATATGGCCACTTTTTTGTTTTGTATAAGAACCAATGGCTCCTTAATTTATTATTTATTACTTTGTCTGGATAGACCCTGTGTGGCACAGAAGGGAGGGGTTTAGATCTGTGTGTTCATGTGTGTGTGATTCTTCAGAGTAGCTCCATATATTGATCTGAAATACAGCTCGCTCTTCTTCTGGTGTCCGGGAACAGACTCCGATATGCACAACTGAAGACCCATGGGACAGTCTGGAGATGGATCATTCTGTAGGTCATCTTTGCACGTATTTTTAGGATTTTCTTTTAGCACTCTTTATTTAAAAAATGTGTTCATAACAATAAAATATGTTGACGTTTCAGCTACACCACCTTTAGCAGTTACCAGTCAAGAAGAATATATTTGGTTTAACAAAGTTATTAACAGTATGTGGACATTATAAACTCGTGTTTTGGGTGGTTGCTAAGGTGTTTTAGATGGTTGCCCACCCTAAGCAAGCATTTCCAATTAAATGTTATGTACCCCCTTTTTCTCGAAATGTATGATTGACTTTGATTCTTGTTGATTAACAGCTCAGAGATGATGTCTGTTCATTTAGCTCATGGTTTAGAGGGTTTAGGACAGAAGGACCTTGCCAAAAGTTAATTGTGGCACATGAAACAAACTTATGTTCCATCACGCTAATGAAATGGTCTGTACAGCCTGACAGCTTTTGTTTTGTTAAGCCACAAATATTGCATATACAGCAATATGTGTGTACTTCCAGACATTGTAGGATTCTCTTGTTTTGTAAAAGGAAATTTGACTATGAGTAAGGCCTAGACCTCAGAAAGGAAATATGAGGTCTAAAACACACCTGTCATGAGGCATTCATTTTATTTCAAAATGAAAGCACAGGCTTATTTTCAAATGTAGTTTTAAGTGATTGAGCTACAGCTTCATAACTCAGTACTGAATCATTTTATACCATTGCATTGATTGCCCTTGCCAGATTTGTTTTTTATTTATATTTATTTATATTTTTTATGAAAATCAAAGAAGCTAGATTATTATATAGATTTTAATTAATAAATATTTATTTTAGCCTTAAATTGCATAATAATACTATTATTGTATTTTCACTTTTATCAACCCGAACCTCTTTTTGACTTTGACTCATTTTATGGATTTATTGACCAGCAGCAATTCCAATACTGTCCATTGTTTTAAAATGTCTGATAAACCGCTTTGCTCAATCACTTAAACACTTAAACTGAATCGTATCATAAGGAATCAAAGCAGTTTAGAGATCATTGTCTTTAGTGAAAGGGTAAGAAATGAGCCTAATGTGCTATACATGCCCTGAATGTGGCACACTCCTTGACAACAGTGGTCAAAAAACAGACATTTATAGAAAGCAAAGGTGATCATTTACATGCCTAACATACCACTGAACTCCACTGCAAGCCACTTACTACAGTATTTTCTTGAAATAGCTGAGAGCTTATTGGATTACAAAATCCAAAACTATGCTGGAGAGTTTAAGACACCTTAGTTTAAGATAATGCTCAGCATGTTATGTCAGCTACCCGAAAAAGCAATTTAGCACAAGATATTTAAAGCACAAGATATTTCAAACAGTGTTTGCTAATTCTTTGATCATTTTCATAATTGATCATTTGCAACATTATGAAAATCATAAAACAAATCCTAAAAAATAAAACAATTTGTTATGTCAGCTTCCCATTTGTATGTCAGCTTCCAATTTGTAACCTTTTAAAAAATAGAAGCAGAAATGCCAGAAAGCATGTGGAATGGTTGGTGTGGGTCATTTGCTCATTAGTTCAGATTTTAAGAAGAGTTAATTTACTGTACATAACTGTATAGACTTCTCCACCTTTTGCCACCATCTCTGTCTGCAAAATATGTTTAGGGGGCAATAGTGGGTCATAGGTCATATCATCCTCTGTCTTCTAGGTTACTTCCCTCCCCCATCTCTAAGAAATGGCATGCATTTTTGAGCATATTGTTTAGCCCTCTTATAGATGTATAAAAGTTTGTGGTTGGTGAGATTCTTTTCAGTGTTTTTGAAAGAAGTCTGAACTAGACAATACCTATTGTCTCTTTGCATGTCAGAGGTGGTGGACAAATGAGACGATGGGTGTGTCTCTACACCCATTTTTAGGTCTTCACAGGTGCTATGATGATCCCCTCACCGTCAGTCTCTGCCCTATTCACTTGTACACGTTTGAAGCGGTTTAAGACAACAATGGTACACATGGAACATTTGACCTAAAACCAGATTTTCCTCTTTCTTTACCTATAATAGCCCTTTGAAACATTGGAAGAAGTCATTTGAACTCTCCCATAAATTGAACAATGTGTATTAATATCGACTGGCCTGATCTCACATAATGGAAGAAGTCACAGCAGTGTGTTTAGTGCTGGCTAATGGTGAAGAACAAAGAAGGCAGCTCTTCCTTTTGTAGTGCGTCTCATCTTTCTTTTTCTAAATAGCAGTTAAAAAGTTTTAATCCAGTGCTTATTTTTGACCAGGTGAGTGTTCAAAAACATTCAGTATGCTGTATTCTTCTACATTTCTTCATGCCATTTTCCACACTGCCTTATTTTGGAGTGAGTTTCCATTTGTATTGTGTTCAGTGTCTTTTGAATAAAATGAAAGCTCTCGTGTGCAGTGCTGTAGCAGAGGAAATGAGAGGAGTCTGATTCTCATGACCTTGGGCTGTTGTATAGTCAGCTCCACTAGATCCCACTGACATTCAGAGAGATCCACACTGTCCCTGACTCTGCAGTCTTGTCCGCCTGGATCCATGATGTACTGAATACCGAGATTTGCTACTGCCAACATTCACAGACATGAGCATGTAGGAAATCCTGCTGCTGCACATAAAACATATATGATAAAACCCCCATATATAACATACATGACATGACATTACCCCGTAGGATATCTATACAGGTGGAGCTGGGGAAGGTGGATGGTTTCTGAAGCACACTGCAACTGCTACAGCAAGCACTAGCCGAGTATGTGAATGTTGAGAAGCAAGCTCATTGGCTGCTGATGTGAAAAGAAACCAATCGGCTGCATCATTCATTGTCATTATGTCAGATTGAGTTAGAACTGCGCCATCTAGAGTTTCATGACAGAACTTTGGATTGAACATGTGCACCCTTGAAAACTTTTTCCCCAGAAGCTTATTAAAAATACAGGAGTATATATAATACCTTATACTGGCGATAAGTGGAAAAGTTTCCAATATTTTTTTATGCTTTTGAAAGCAGTCTCTTATGCTCACCAAGACTGTTTTTATTTTATTAAATATACAGTAAAAACAGTTATAATTTGTGAAATATCATTTCAATTTAAAATAACTGTTTTCTATTGTAATATATTTCAAATGCAGTTTATTCCTGTGATGGAGAAGCTGAATTTTTCAGCAGTCATTACTCCAGTCTTGAGTGTGCTTAACATTTGGCTGCCTGCCAGTGTAAAATGTAATATAAAATGAAGTTATCATAAGAGCTGTGGGGTAAATGTGTAAGATTATTTGTTTATTTCAAAGCACCGTCACTCTTATACCTTGAGACACAATAGATTCCCAGTCGCTGAAAATCAAATCAAGCTTTTATGTGCATATTCTGCAATGTGCTACAGTCTCCATAGTGATATGAAGGAAGTTTGTTAGTGTCTTCAGGGATCTTTAAAGGTTTAAGGAAGATTCTCAATGGTCAGCGGCAGTGGGTGGATACTGAAGTGTTTTCCTTACTGCAGATGTAACTGAACATGCTGTGCCTTTGATACTTGTATGGAAAGCCCTTTATGTACATGTGATATTCATGCAGTTGTATTTATATGCAGTTTTGCATGACTGGTGAATTGAATTACTTTTAATAACTTTTGTCTTCTTCTGAGTGAATCATTTGAATCATAAATGACCTGACTCCAGATCATGACTTTATGACACACCGTGCCCATTTATTCCAAGTACAATAAATGCCCATGTGGGCTGTTATTGTGTTCCAGATGGGAGGAGGAGGTGTCTAAACGTCAGCAGATGGAGTCTTTGGTGGAGACATTACAGGAGGTGAGATTTCAGACCTATCATATCGTGACTGTTGATGTTTGTCAGTAAGATAATGCTAGTGCAGAGAAGACAATTCCCCACAAAGACTATAACAAAAATATTCTGAGACCAAATAAACAATGCTAAATAAAAACAACCAAAGATTTGCTTGATTTAATGTAGTTTTGTAGCACGGAAACTCAACATTAAGTTCAGTCAAAACATTTCATTAAAACAATTAAGTAAATGAATTCTGCTAAAAATAAAAAAGCCAACCCTGTCATTTTTTTCAGTGCACAGGAGAACTTTCTAAATGCTCTCTTTACAGACTGTTCAGTCATCTGAAGCTGTGCAGGGAGAACTGAATGAGAGGATGGATCGTCTTAAAACAGAGCTGGTGGTCTTCAAAAGCCTCATGCCTCATGATGTAAGTTTTCTCCGTTATTGACTTCTACACACAACTGATGGCACACCAAAGATGCAAATACCCATTTACAACAGCGCCGGATTTAAAACCGGGAAACAAAAGCATCATTTGACTGCACCTGTGAGTGATTCAGGGAAATAAAGATGAACCCGTAGGTAAATTTCTCTGATATCAGGCTGAATCGTTGCCCATAGATATGTGTGGGAAAATAAGCAACTTGTTCGCTCATGTTGCTCAGTCTCAGTAATAAAGCACAGCTGAGTGCTGCCTCTCTGGATATGTTCTTCAGTGTAAATGCACAGTTGCAAAGCAGGTCAAAAGAAGCTAGCTGTACCATCTGTTGCAGCCAAATGACCTCGGTGTATTTTATCAGCCCAAAAAACAGCTGTGTAGTGCTGTTTATTTACCGTATATAACTAAAAAATAAATAGGTTAAGTCAAGGTAGGCCTACTATAGTTACTACAACTAAAACTGAAATAAAAAGAAATTAAAGCCAAATATAAATATACAAAAAGAAGACAAATGCACTTAAAATAAAAATATAAAATGTATTTTAAATATAAATAACACCAAAATAATGAGGAAATAGTATATAAAACAAAAAACACACATTTATATAATTCAAAATTTTCATCCTCATACAAAAAAAGATTGACACATATACATATAATTATGTTATTTATTTTCTTTTATTATTTTTATTATGCATGCAGTTTTTCATGATTTAATTGAGATTGTATAAAAAAATTGCATTTTTACTTTTAAAACCAATTTGTCATGCGTCATGGATGTTTGCATGGTTGCAATAATTCTTAACTTTGTTTTTATGTTGCAATGTTTCCCTCTTCCAGTTTTCTGTTAAATCAATGCATGACAGATCGAGCCTGAAATATCTTTTATTCACATGCTCATGTTCTTGTATAGGAAGTGTCTGACTTGGACACTAAAATCCAGGAGAAAGCCATGACGGTTGATATGGACATCTGCAGACGCATCGACATCACAGCCAAGCTTTGTGACGTGGCACAGCAGAGGAACTCGGAGGATGTGAGCAAGATATTGCACGGCAGTCCATCCAGAGCTCCTCCTGAACAAAAAGGGGTACAGAAACTAACAATCACAGTGCTCCTGTAATGACGCACAGCTTTAGATAATGGATTTAACAATACAACATTCAATAATGTGCTAATTTTAGTACAGATTTCATTTGCAGTAGCTTAGCTTATCATGCAATTTGGATCTTTCAGCAATGACAGAATGTGTGTGTGTGTGTTGTAGGGGATGGTGGTGTGTAGGAGGAAGGAGTGTAAGGGTGAATCAGAGGAGCAGAGAGTGGAAACTGATGGTGATTCTGCCCACCGTGAGGAAGATGTGCCTGGTTCTCTCAACATCACTGATGAGATGAAGAGGATGCTCAACCAGATGTAAGTCCTCATTGCCATTAGAGGGCATCTTCGGATGTTTTTGAGTGTGTGTGAATGAATTGTAAGCTAAAACTTAAAATGAAAATATAAAAATAAAAGTCAGTTCAAAATATTCTTAAATACTGTAATAAATCTCAGCATTTTGGTGCTTAAGAAACCTTGTGTAATTTTACAAGTGGACTAAAGGGGCAAAAAAATATGCTGTTAAAGTATAGAATATGGGCTGTGGATTGGTGTATGATCACTTACTGCCATCTAGTGTTCATATCCTCCTGGGACCCAGGCATTGACTTTTGTCCTCTATACTTTCACCATACATGCCACAGTTTTAATCTCATTTAGTCTGAATGTCCTGTACATTCCTGTATATTCAGGGCTTTTCAGAGATATCAAATGATTGGCGGTTTGATCATAAACACTCCCTCTCCTTGGTCTTTAATATGACTGATATTGACAGAATGATCAAATTTAGCACTCCTAGGGAAATATGATATCATTTTGTAATTATCTTTTAAATTTGTCTCATTTTTCAGGACAAACAGTATGTTAATCAGGCATTTTGGGGAGACAGAAGTCAATAGGGAAAGAAGTATTCTTGTCTGGAAGGCAATATTCTTATGAAACTGAACAATGTTCCTGTGGCTCAGTGGTAGAGGATTGCTTTCGGTAAAAAAAAATACAAATAAATATGCACACAATTCATAGCCAGAATTCTCTGTAAGCGTCTTCTGAATGCATAAATGAAAATGTAAAGAAGATATTACTCCCATTATTACACTTGTTTTTTATTACGGTTTTCCCTAAGAAAACATGAACACATGCACATTATATGCAACGTATAGATACATTGAGTGGGAATACCAATTTATAGACATCTTACGCACATATTGCAAAAAGTAAAATAGTTTATCAAATCATTCCGTTATATCTTTCATAACATAGTTGAGAATATACATTAAAATAGTTATAGTTTAACTAAAAATAGTTAAAACAGCCTGAAAAAACTGATTGGTGAATGAAAAAGTAAACCATTGTTTGTGCCTGTACATGGCTTTTCATGTCTATACTTTTTTTTTTAAAGTTAATCCTGGTTTCCTCTACAAAGAGGAGGTTTCTTTCATTTTTCCTATTTGAGAATGAGATTTTACCATCTATTTGTTTATATTATTGATTCTTCTTACTTTAATAATCTCTATAGTAAAATATGGTTATTAGCATGCTTTTGCCCTTGTTTATTAGATTTAGGCTTCCCTTTCGCTTAAAATCTTTTCGATTGTGGATCTGTTGATTTTCCTTTTCTTTTCTTCTCCTTGTGTCTCTTTTCTCTTCCACGTCTGTGTCTGATGCCTGTCTTGTGCGCAGAGGTTTCTCAGCTAATTGGTTTGTTGGCAGGCGGGAAACGTTCGAGTTTGACGATGACTGTGACAGTCTGGCGTGGGAGGAGACGGAGGAGACGCTTCTGCTCTGGGAGGATTTCAGTAACCACAAGAGTCTGAACCCCAGCACCACAGCGTCCTGCGCATCTGACTCTCACGGAGAGACTCACGAGCAGGTCTGGCACCAAGTCACCACTCTCTATTAGTCTGGCGAAATGAGCCAGATGTAGAAAATGTAAAGTTAAAAACACATGGTCAATGTCTGGCTATAAGACTTACTTAAAAATCTGAAACAATGCAATCAGATATAATGCATTCTGCATTTATATGTTATCCTGCCAGGATCGAAGTCTAGGAAGCCTCATAAATGAAACCGAGTCCCTCTTTAAGACCAGAGAGCAGGAGTACCAGGACACCATGGGACAGATTGAGGTGAGAGAGGACGTTTGTGAATGCCATGTTTCAGACGATATTTGTTTTATTTCATTTGTGGATGAATACCATCTTCCTGCCTCAGCTGGAATTGGCCACAGCCAAGAATGACATGAACAGACACCTGCATGAGTACATGGAGATGTGCAGTATGAAGAGAGGGCTGGACGTACAGATGGAGACCTGTCGGAGGCTCATCCAAAGCACAGCCACCACCGGCAGGTTGGTTTAACCGTACTTCATTTGCAAAGTTAACCTGTCTGTATGATCTGCAAATATCAAGTACAACAGTCTGACTCTACACAGAGGATTTGAATGATTAGTGTTGAGTTTTCCTTGCAGACAATCGCCATCTGTCAGTTCCGTGGCCAGCAGTGATTCGGGAAACACCGATGACATCCAGGACGAGCTGGAGCCTGATGGAGCGAGAGATGGAGAGAAAGAAGAAGCTGCAGCCATGAATGGAGAAGTCAGATGATGATCAGCCCTTCGTCGTTCTGGTTCCTCAGCTTCTTTGACAACCGGTCTCTCTTTTAAGTGTCTGGTCACTTTTTCACTTTTTTCAGATGAGTGTGGAATTTCAGATTCCCAAAGAGCAAGTATTGGTGCTTTATATGCTATCTTAGAGCAGGACTTGCCGAAATAAAGCGGTTCCCTCTTCATCAGCACTGCCAAGGCATGGCTCCGTCGTCTTCCTCACAAGCTTTAACTGAGGTCACAATCTTTGTAGTATGATGAGTAGTACCATATATAATAATGCACATAAAGGATACAATGTTATATTTTATCATAATAATATATTATCAATATAATATACATATTATGGTATTATAATAACATAAAAAAGACAATTTCTGCTATCTGTATTGCTCATTTGTTTACATAAATCTGAAAGGCAAGTTACACAACCACAGTCAGTTTAAATAACAGATTAAAACACATTATAGAGGAAAGTATTACTCTACATCGAGCTCTGGAATAAGTTCAGGCTTTTAACGTCGCAACAGTCGATAGATCAGCCATGCAGTATGCTTCACAAAAATATCTCTGCTCCAAGTAAGTTCAGATGTTTTCACCACGTACAATTGTTGCTGAACTAAATCACTGTGCACTAAGATCTATGCAATAATCTGGACTGGACTGACGTTACTTTCTGTGATTCTCAGTGTGTGAGAGTTGATTCTCCTTGAGTGCACTTTTCCACTGTTTCTTTATATTGTTAGAGAGTAGCAGTTAAACCCAAAATCATGTGCCTACAAATATGCTGTATACAGTGTCTTAGTTGCCTTGTATTTTTTTCTTTGAATATTTCCAGTACATGCTTTTGCTGTGATATACACCATTAAATCCTAAATCATATCCTTCGTACAGATGACGATAAAATTGATGTCAAAGATGGTAAATGGTGTAAGGTTCTGGATGATAGAAATTCTAGATTCGGAAGCCATACATATATCTGTCCTCAGGTTTTGGAAGGTTTGTTTAAGCTGCAAAATAGCTAAGGAAAATGATACTATTACTTTAAGTTCAGTATGTGGGTCATTCTCAGGAAAAGGTGCTATTTGTGCGAAGACTTTTTTTTTTTTTTTTTTTTTTTATTATAAAAAAAATGTAAAGTTACAATACCAAATATCAAAGTACATATACTAAACGTTATGTTACTTCAACCACAATAAAAAATAATAACTGATGTGCTTATAATAGACAACTGAGTAGATTATGTAAATTTAGTATCACTCATTTAACTGTGCCTTTAAATATATCTATAAAATAAAAAATAACTAATAATATTAATAATAACATTTTGTCAGAAAGACAAAATGTCACGTGGGATTGCAAATTCTGCATTTCTCAGAAAATGCATTATTCATTTTAAAATACTACGTAGTGAAAGCATGATATATAAATTTAAATAAAATACAAATTTAGGTTAAAAAATTAACAAAAAATTATATTGTAATAGTGATAAATGGGGACTAAAACAATTTCCAGACATTTCAATTAAAAACAATCATTTAAATTAAACATTTTCATTATAAAGTATACTGAATATATTGCATTACAAACAGTCAAACTGATTGATTGATGTGACTGAAGAGGCACACTACTGTATGTCATCATCACTTCCTAAGAATGACCCACAACGCCCCCCTCACATACCCCCAAAATATGTTTGTGACGAAATTCAAAGAACTCTTCAAGAGTTGGCCCAGAAAAATATAAATAATATTTAATTATTTACTTATTTTATTTTACATGTGTAATTCATGTTATTGTATTACTTTTCATGTTATTATATTGCTTTTGTTTAATATATTTTTGTTGTGTTTTTATTTTTCAAACAATCAACATATACAGTATCTGGCTGATGGAAGTTTGCAATTACTGCTTTTTATTTTTTTTTATTTAATGGTAATGAATTATTTTATATTTTATTATCCTCTATTTGGCCATTTAGATGTTATATGTTGATACCCTTTATTATTTAATATTTCTTGCCTTAAATGTGGGTCATTTCTAATAGAATGTATTAGTTTGTGCTGTTTACTAAAGAACTCGGCTGACTGATCTTGTGCTGAAATCAGCATGTCTGGAAATGAGTGTTTGGTAACACTTTAGAATAAGGTTCCATTAGTTAATGTTAGTTAACTACTTTCGTTAACATGAACTAAGCAAGAACAATCCTTCTACAGCATTTATAAGTCTTAGTTCATGGTAATTTCAACATTTACTAATGCATTATTTAAATCAAAAGTTGTGCTTGTTAACATTAGTTAATGCACTGTGAATTACCATGAACTAACAATGAATAACTGTATTTTCATTAACTAACATTAACGAAGATGAATAAATACAGTAATAAATGTATTATTCATTGTTTGTTCATGTTAATTAATACATTAACTAACATTAACTAATGGAACCTTATTCTAAAGTGTTACCGAGTGTTTGTTTCTGAAAATCTGGAGGACTATGCAGGTCTCATGAAATTGTAGTCTGGTTTTATGCTGGTTTTAAATAATAACAATAAAAAAAGTTTGCCTTATCACAGTTTCATATTTTTCATCCAAAATATGCTTTATTAAACTTTTGAATCAACTTTGCTGCATACAACGTTTATTGCATCATAATTTATGACAATGAATATTGTTTTGACTTCCCAACAGATTTCACATGGAATTTTTGGTTTTGCATGATTAAGCAATTCTCACTTATTTTGCATGAATTTCCCTGTTGCATGGGTACTGAGGTAGTGTTCAGCATAACTCTAGAAGAAAAATGAAAACTTTGGTTAAATTGTATATGTCGAAGTTCTGGGGAAAAGCTGCTGAGAGAGGCAAATCTATTCCCAGTGGTTTAGCTGGTGGTACATAAGTCACGTTTTTGAGGAATACAGCTTTGTTTTGCAGATGAAGACCATCATTACAGTGTCACATTCCTTTAACAGCATTTAAATGCACTTAAATGTAATTGATGTTATACAGCATAATATGGATACTAAATACATCATATAGATAATAAAATAACAGTTAGACTTCTAGCAGCATTCCAAGAGCGTTACTTTGTTACACCAATAGGAGGCAAAAAAATGAGTCATTGAATTATCACCTGCCCCTTTAATCGCCACTGCTAAAGTGCCCCAAATCTTGGCTTAATGGCTCGAATATGAGCATGAATGTGCAACAGCACTATTGCCAATAATCCTTAAATATCCAATGAAGCGACACTAAAAAATAGTTACCATACACAAACCCCAGGAATACATTTGCATACCTGTGCTTTTACTTACAATTGCAGTAGCCATCCTAACACTTTGGTAACAAATTTCAGGCAAATGCATCTCTCTGGGGTAATTACAGGTAGCATGCAAATCCTTGCCACCTACGGAGTATGGAAACATAGTGGGTTGGTGTGAAGAGTTTAAAAGCTCATATGTTTCCGAGTGGCTCATAACAGAGGCAGAATGGGTGAGATATTGGTCTGTTCTGTGTTTCTCTGTCTGTTGAGCTATGGTGACAGTGGAGGGCTCCACCTTAAAGGAGATTATATCATCTCTGGCTGGTTCCCTCTCCATAATTCAGATTCCACCATCCCATCGACACCTTACCTGACCGACTGCACACAGTAAGAATGAGCCGATTATAAAAAAAATTACAAAAAGTCATTTTATAGTACTTTGCATATTCCATTTGTCTATGATCATGTCAGTGTTTTTTTTTGTTTTTTTTTTTACAGGTATGTATTTATTTTCTCTTGCTCAGCTAAAACTTGTATGGGGTCTTCCAAACAAAGATATATTATCATCTACCATATTTACCCGAATGCAAACACTTCTTGTCTGTAATTTTTATTTCCAGAGGCTTGACCAATAAGCATGGCTATCATCTGGTGCAGGCCTTCAGATATGCCGTGGACGAAATTAACAACGGCACCCAGAATGAACAGCTACTTCCAGGGGTCACGCTGGGCTACCAGACCTATGATTTATGCTCCCTCCCGGCCAGCAATCTGGCCACCTTGGATCTGCTGGCCCAACAGGACGACAGTTCAGTAGTGGACAGCCGCACTGTGGCCATCATCGGTCCTGACAGCAGTTCCTACTCTTTCACACCAGCCAGTGCTCTCGGTGCATTCCTGGTCCCTCAGGTATTGCATGATCATAACAGGATTCACTAGATTATCATCATCAGGTTATTGACTAAATAATAAATTCATTTGTTAATATCAGTTATATCAAACCAGGTTTTAAAATATATATATCAAACCCTGGTTTGATAGAACTAATATTAACAAATTACTTTATTATTTAGATAAACTGTTATGATCATGCCATATATATATACAGTGGGGCTCGAAAGTTTGGGCACCCCTTGCAGAATCTGTGAAAATATGAGTAATTTTCAAAAAATAAGAGAGATCATACTAAATGCATGTTATATTTTATTTAGTACAGTCCTGAGTAAGATATTGTACATAAAAGATATTAACATTTATTCCACAAGACAAAAAAAAATGCTGAAATTATTAAAATAACCCCACTCAAAAGTTTGGGAACCCTTGGTTCTTAATACTGTGTGTGGTCACCTGATGATCCACGACTGTCTTTCTGTTTTGTGATGGTTGTGCATGAGTCCCTTGTTTGTTCTGAACAGTTAAACTGAGCAGCGTTCTTCAGAAAAATCTTTAAGGTCCTGCAGATTCTTCAGTTTACCAGCATCTTTGCATTTTTGAACCCTTTCCAGCAGTGACTTTATGCTTTTTAGATACACCTTATCACACTGAGGACATTTGAGGGACTCAAACACAACTATTTAAAAAGATTCAAACATTCACTGATGCTCCAGAAGGAAACAAGATGCATTAAGAGCTGGGGGGTGAAAACTTTTGAACACGATGAAGATGGCCAACTTTGTCTTATTTTGTTGAAATGTAATTGTTTTCCATTTAGTTCTGCCCTTAGTAAGCAACAGAAGATACTTGTATGTTTCCCGGTACACAAATAAGTACAGTTTACCTTGATCTTCAAATTCCAAAAGTTTTCACCCCCCAGCTCTTAATGCATCTTGTTTCCTTCTGGAGCATCAGTGAACGTTTGAACCTTTTTAAATAGTTTTGTTTGAGTCCCTCAAATGTCCTCAGTGTGATAAGGTGTATCTAAAAAGCATAAAGTCACTGCTGGAAAGGGTTCAAATATGCAAAGATACTGGAAAACTGAAGAATCTGCAGGACCTTAAAGATTTTTCTGAAGAACGCTGCTCAGTTTAACTGTTCAGAACAAACAAGGGACTCATGCACAACCATCACAAAACAGAAAGACAGTCGAGGATCATCAGGTAACAGCACACAGTACTAAGAACCAAGGATTCCCAAACTTTTGAGTGGTGTTATTTTAATAATTTCAGCAATTTTTTTGTCTTGAGGACTAAAAGTTAATATCTTTTATGTACAATATCTTACTCAGGACAGTACTAAATAAAAAATAACATGCATTTAGTATGATCTCTCTTATTTTTGGAAAATTACTCATATTTTCACAGATTCTGCAAGGGGTGCCCAAACTTTCGAGCCCCACTATATATATGTGGGTGTGTGTCTGTGTGTTTCACTATTCCATTTTAATTTAGCATTTGTTTTCTTCTGTATTTGTAGATCTCCTACGAGGCAACAAACGAATTGCTGAGCAACAAGATCCTCTATCCAGCTTTCTTCCGCACCATCCCCAGTGACAAAAACCAAGTCAGCGCAATGATCCAGATTCTTGTCCGATTTAACTGGACCTGGATCGCCCTTCTCGGTAGTGACAATTCCTACGGTATACAAGGAATGCAAGGCCTATCCCAGCAAGCTTCCCTTTACAATTTATGTATCGCATATCAAGCCGTGATACCCGCCGTAACTGACAAGACGAAGCAGTACATGCAAGACATGGTCAAAAAAATCCTCAAAACCAAAGTCAACACTATAGTTGTCTTTGCTAATAAGAGGCGGGCCGCTGGCTTCTTTCCTTTTGTAATCGACCAAAACGTGACAGGAAAAGTGTGGATTGGGACAGAGGATTGGTCGGTGGCGTCAACAGTGAGTAGTATCCCAGGGATCAGTACAATAGGGACTGTCCTTGGTGTCGCCGTCCAAAATACTGAATTCAGTGGTTTTGGCGATTTTGAAAGGCTTTCTGTGCCCAGGCTGAAAGACACTGGTCTAAACAATCCATTCAACCACAGTGTCCCATGTATGCAAAATACAAACCTTTATGAAATAGCGATTCAAGGCTTTTCTCTGTCACAGTATGATGTTGTTTCCTCCTTTAATGTGTATAAGGCCGTGTATGCTGTGGCTCATGCACTGCACAACATCCTGCATTGTGACTCAGGACTGTGTCAGAAATATAAGGTGCAGCCATGGGAGGTGAGTGCTTTAGAGAAAAATCACTGAAATATTAGTGCACATTTGCAAGGTGAATTATTAATGAACTTACTTTCTTTGAATCCCACAGGTATTTCATCAGCTGAAAAGAGTTCAGTTTTCAATTCGAAATACATCATTTTATTTCGATAAGAACGGAGACCCTCCTACAGGTTATGATATAGTGACGTGGGTATGGACAGACGGCCAGTGGTCATTCAAGGTGGTGGGAAAATACAGTCCAGCTCCAACTGAACTTCATTTAGACGCCTCTCAGATTAAATGGACAGGTCAAGAGTCTCCTGTAACCAAGGTAAGTTTCTTCTTCTTTATATGCATTTCCATATAGTTTCCTTAAGTGCTATTTACTGGCCCTATATGACATACTACTTACACTACCGTTCAGAAAGTCTGGGGTCACAACATTTTTCTTTTTCATTTTGAAAGAAAAGAAAAAAAAGAAAAGGCAATGATGCTTTAAATCAGAGAGGCCAAACAAGAGCCTGTGGCAAAAGTTTTCCATGTCATAAGGGGGGGGGGGGGGGGGGGGGTTGTTTGCGGGGGTGAAAAATAATAAACTTTCTAATTCATCTTAAAAACATTAAAAAAAATGGCTATTAAAAAAATTTTTGTATCAAAAAAGTAAATTATATTTTAAATATATTAAAATAGAAAAGTATTATTTTAAATAAACTAATTTAAATAATAATTTTTGGATAAAGCGTCTGCTACATGCATAAATTTAAACTCATAATATTTCAAAATTATACTGTATTTTTGATCAAATAACTGCACCCTTGGTTAGCACTTGGAGAGACTTTTCAAAAATATTACTGACCCCAAACTTTTGAAGTGTACGTGCTTCCAAAAAGCTTTCCATCTGCATCAGCAATCTACATAATAAAATAAAAAGATTTAATAATAAATAATAATTGGCATAATAATTGTAATAAATGTCTTAAAGACTGAAAAATAATTAAAATAAAGTGCCAGAAATTGTAATAATAATAATAATTATTATACATGTGTATCAGAAATATTTGTGCTCTGTCCAGGTTCCTGAGTCACTGTGTTCTCCAGAGTGTCCTTTTGGACACAGAAAGCTCATGACCGGACAGCATAAGTGTTGCTTTGACTGCATGGCATGTCCTGCTGCCACTTTCCTCAACAAAACAGGTTCTAAAACACTCTGAATGTCATAGAATTATAAAGTGCACAAGGTTGTTCAATGGAGGAAACACATAGGATGTTATTCAAAGTATATCCAGCAGATGGCACACTTTTTTCAGCTGTGACTTCCATTTTCTCTTGTTTTTTTTCTGTTGACTTACTTTTCAGTGCACATAGACAACTACAAGTAATCCATTTGTAAACTGGGGGCTGTTTCATAAAACAAGTTTACCACATAAGCAGGGCTTATTTAAGTTATTCTGACTTATTTTGAACCAAAATCAACTGACAATAAGTCAGGCAGACTATAACTAAAATAAACCTGTCTTATTTGGTAAACCTGTTTTATGAAACAGGACCCTGGTTTACTCAAAGAGTGTAAACACTGAGGCTCTGAGATGGTTTGTTGACTTAAAAAAAGTAAAAAAAATATATACATCCATTTCATATTAGCACTAAAATCTGTTACTGATAACTCATCCACTGTAATGTAATGAAATATTTGCAATTTACATGTTTCTAGTCAGAGTACCATGCTAACCAGCCAGTCAAACACTGTGCCTTTAAACTCTGTAATGTAGCCTCATTATGAAACACTTCAAACTTATGCTAACTTCATTTCATATGGTCTAATAGGTTACACTTTCTGCCAAGCGTGTGCCAGAGACTACTGGTCTGAAGAAGAGAGTGAGACATGTAAGAAGAGAGCCGAGCTGTACCTGCCGTGGGGCGCTCCGCTCACTACAGCCCTGCTCATATACCTGGGTGTGACCCTGTTTCTCACCCTTGGCACGGCTGTCATCTTCCTGTTCAACCTCAGTACCCCTGTTGTGAAGTCGGCCGGAGGGAAGACCTGTCTGCTGATGCTGGCGTCTCTGACTGTGGCCTCCTGCAGCACCCTGTGCCACTTCAGCAGACCCTCGCACATCGGCTGCCTCCTCAAACAGCCCCTCTTCATCATCAGCTTCACTGTGTGCCTGGCGTGTGTGACTGTGCGCTCTTTTCAGGTTTATGGGGCACTCTTTATTTCACAATGTAGTAATGAAGAGGATAATGGCTGAAGAGCTCATTTCATTTCTGTCTGGAGACCCCAAAAAGTGCTTGGACGCTTAATGTACACTTAAATACATATTTATATACATTAGATAACAAAATATCTAACAAACCCCTTTTTTATGAAAGATTGCCTACTTTTCGAGCAAAGCATTTTGCAAAGAGACATTTGTTAGATTTATAGTTGGTGAAACGAAAACTAAAATTATTAAAAATGTAAAACAATTTTGTTCATTGAAATAAAGTAAAATATAAATATCAGATGAAAAACGGAATTAGAAATGTTGCTTTGGCTAATAACTGAAATAAAATAAGTTGAGGTACTAAAATGAATATAACAAAACAAAGTGACTAAAATATCAACTAAATTGAAAAAGGAATGTAATTTAATATATAAAGAAATACTACAATAGTATATAAACAATACTAAAATAACACTGGGTGAAACAGTCAATCTACTGTTCGAAATTAAGAAAACATATTTAGACAATTTCATCTGCATATTTAATATAATAATCTTTCAATTTTCAAGTTTTTTTTTAGTGCTAGATGAGGTGGCGCTATAACTGTAGCTAAATATTTCAATGTATATGTGTTCAGGGCAGGACTCTCATAAAACTTGTTACGTTTTGGGAAACTTGGACATTGTATGCAGTGCTACAACAACGTCCTGTTTCATGTCTTCAGCACTTAGTAAGTGTTGCTAGAATGTTTCTAGCATGTTAAGCACGCAATATCATATTTTACTATGTTGCTAACAGTGCATCACAGTGTTAAACATGTCACTTCTTGTTGCCAGTAAGTGTTACTATGACTTTAACCAAATATAGGCATTTAGATGTCTTAAGGCTTGGACTCTTATCAAACATGTGAAGTTTGGGAAGATCAGACATTGTATGGCTGAGTTACAAGAAATTATTTATCCATGGCGAAACATCGAACTTTGTCAGGCCACTACAGAAACGACCTTCAACAAAAACTCAGGGTCTTCACATTTTAATGTCTCAGAGGCCTTTAGATTACACTGACCAAATTTTGTGTTGATCTGATCTACCTAGGCTATGTAGGTGAAGTGGGAGGGGCACTTCATTGAAAGTGTATAGGTGGCGCTATTGACCCATTTTTCTACACCCACTTCTGAAACCTATATATGATGTAAATTTTCACCACTTTTGGCTTAAAAATTTTCACCAAAAATTTTCACCACATAATCTTGATAAAACCTAAATTGAATACTTTTGTTTTGGAGGAGAGGAAGAAGAAAACAGAGCAATTCCAAGAGTAAAAAGTTAAAATTATAATCCTAAAGAAAACATACATATACACAATATTTGCCAATAACCAATATGGTATCTCTGTATTGTGCATTCTTAATAAATAACATTCATCCTCGTCAGTTCTCATAATAACACGGATCTCTCTCTTCTCAGGTGGTTTGTATATTTAAATGGTCCTCCAAGCTGCCAAGATCCTATGAGACCTGGGCTAAGAATCGAGGCCCTGAGATGTTCATCTTCTTCACGACAGTGGTGGAGGTCTTCATCTCTCTTCTGCGCATGCTCCTCGACCCTCCCTTTCCATCTCAGGACTATGACTTCTACCATAACAGCATTATTCTGGAGTGCAGTAAGACTATGTCTCTCGGGGCTTTCGCCGAGCTCTTTTTTGTGTGTGTGTTGAGCTTAATTTGTTTCTGCCTGAGCTACATGGGAAAAGATCTGCCGGCCAATTATAATGAGGCCAAATGCATTACATTTAGTCTCATGATATATATGATTTCTTGGATCACGTTCTTCACAGCTTACTGCATTTCCAGAGGGAGCTTCGCCATGGCCCTAAACGTAGGCGCCATTCTATTAAGTGTGCTAGGGATACTTGGTGGCTACTTTTTGCCAAAGGTGTACATAATCTTGATAAAACCCAAATTGAATACAGCAGCTCACTTCCAAAACTGCATTCAAATGTACACCATGTCCCAGTGAAAGCAAATAAGACTTTCTACTGTCTCTCAACATTAGGATAATCCAGTAGAGCCTACTAACAATACAGAGCAACATAATCCCAGTTTCAGTCTTTTAGAAGCAGCCGATACTCTAATTGTCTATGGACTGTGACTGCTTGGCATATGCGTAGCCAGTGGGCAGAATGACAGGGAAAGCCTAATTGTGTTGGCTACCGAAAGGGCAGAGTAACCAGTTCAGCTGTCCTGTGTGAACATCTGTCATGTGCTCCAGTCTCATGGGTGCCCAGTTTCACTCTGAACAATTTGGAGAACAGATTAAATTGAGCGGCTGGTCATGATCTTGGTCTTGCAGATAAAAGGACAGATGGCTTCACTTTTCCTGTTTGTCTTTAGTGAGTCTTTAAAGGAATAGTTGTTGAACAAACCCTCAGGCCATCCAATATGTAAGATGAGTATGTTTCTTCATCAGAACAGATTTGGAGAAATGTGGAATTACATCACCTGCAGTGAATGGGTAGTGTGGCCATATGCACCGTCCAAGCCAGGATTTTAATAATGCCTAAAATATCCAGGTTTTGGCTATTTGCACTGTGCAGGTTGATCAATGTGTAACATTCATGAGAGCTATAAAGAGCAGAGCAGATGGCTCCTTGAGCTTTCAAATCACTTTCACGTGTTTGTTTGTTTGTTTGATTTGAAGCATTAAAACTTAAAACTTAGTTTTTTGTGTGTGTAGTGACGCTTCAAGTCAATCGAATGAACAAACATGTGCGCATATTTGCATCTCTTTGATCGTTGCCTCTAGATCTCACCTTCTCACATGCAGCCCCACGATTGGTCGATTATGTACAATACCTGCATGTTATTGGTCAACCTGCTCTGGATGTTTTAGGCAATATTAAAATCCTGGCCGGGACGTGTCCCGTATGAACGGCGCATATGGCCACCCTAATTCTGAATGGGTGCCGTCAGAAGCGGATCAAAAAAATCACAATAAACCACAAGTAATCTACATGACTCCAGTCCATCAATTAATGTCTTGTAAAGTGAATAGCAGCCATTTGTAATAAACAAATCCATTATTTTGGCACTTCTGGAAGTCCATAATTCATAATGGCGCTTGCTCCAGTGAAAAAAAGTCCTTCCACTGTTGCCATCTCACATCAAAATACACACACACTTTTGTTTATAAATGTTTTGGACTTTTTTTGTCTGAAAAGAGTGTTTGATTTGTGCATATGATCCGTTCCAATAAAGAAAGAAACTCTTATACATCTTAGATGACCTGAGGATGAGAATGTTTTATAACAAATTTTCCTTTTTGGGTTGAATACTTTTTATTGCCCCAAACAGCATTTGAGCTTTAAAATGTTAATTCACCCAAAAATGAAAAACCTGTCATTGATTACTCACCCCCATGTCATTCCGAAACTGTAAGACCTTCGTTCATCTTTGGAAAACAAATTTTGATATTTTTGTTGAAATCCGAGAGCTTTCATAGACAGCAGTGCAACTGAAATATTTTATGGTCCAGAAAGGTAGTAAGGACAGCGATAAAATAGTCCATATGATATCAGTGGTTCAACTGTAATGTTATGAGCCTACGAGAATACTTTTTATGCACAAAGAAAACAAAAATAACAACTTTATTCAACAATTTCTTGAGTCATTAATGAAATAATTGTACATTTTTCAACTAAACCTTTAATGAAGGAACATCTGTTCTTGAATAGTGACATAGAAATAGTGTAGATGTATGTAAATGAAATATTTCTGAAATACTTTTTATGCTATTTTGTTTCTTTGTTTTTTTTTTTTCCTAAAGTTTCCTGTTAATTACCAGATTTAAATAAAATTTTAAATCCTGAATTTTCCATGTAGACTTTTGGACTCCACTTGTTGCTCGTCTAATTGTTCAGTGACACACACACACACACACACACTTGCATCAGCCCCTGGGAAAAGATAGGATGAAAGGCTTGGTGTTGTTAGGGAGGTCATCTCCAGTGACTCCGGAACGTGTGAGTTGGGAGCACGGAAGTGTTTCCCACACTACTTTCCTATTGTGAGTGTGATATTCTCAGGAGGGGAGAACAATAGAAGTGTGCCTGTAGAGGGGAGGCTGTGTAATTCTATTTACTTGACGTTACCCATCTGTGCTGGTAGAAACCTCATATAGACATACTGTAGTTTAGATTTATTTGAGAGCTTAAAATTGTACAATTGTTTTTAAAATAAAACATTTGTTTTATTAATGCCATATGAAATTTGACTCTATTCCAGAAAAATAATAATATAAATAAATAAAAAACTGTATTTCTCTCTCTGCCTCACAAAAAAGGTCAAATTGGACGTGAAGTCATTTTGAATGTTGTAAGATTCTATGTGTTTATTTTTCTATTTTATTATATACTATTAATTACAAGTAAAAATCAGTGGTTCACACAAATTGAGAGCTAGTTTTTTAAACCTGTTAGCTTATTTACCTGCATTTAGTAGATCAGCCCACAAGTGATGTTTAACGTAGTTCCCTAACCCGTTCACATATTGGGCAAGTTTCTTAAGCAATTAAAAAACAGAACAGATCAGGGTCTGTAACATGCAAACAGTGATTAAAACACCAAAAACCATGATTGGTAATGTAGAATTTTATTAACAGAAAATATTTGACATAAGAGCTCATTTTCAAA
Organism: Carassius gibelio; assembly: GCF_023724105.1. Taxonomy (NCBI): domain Eukaryota; kingdom Metazoa; phylum Chordata; class Actinopteri; order Cypriniformes; family Cyprinidae; genus Carassius; species Carassius gibelio. The sequence continues at coordinate 13,449,751 of NC_068393.1, forward strand.
ACATCACTGGCCAAGACAACAAACTGGATCCTTTATCAAAGGTACAACATCCATTACCTACCAAACGATGGAGAATAGCCAGTGGAAACATAAAAATACTCTGAAAAACTTTTAAGTACAATTTCAACTCCACTGGAGTCAACCTCAATTTAAATATGCATACATCAATATGTTTATATATATTTGCAAAAAACAAGCCCCACACATGACATGCAGGAAAAAATATTAGGCTAAATCGTTTGCACGACTGACTAATTCGTTCCCTCAATGTACTAAAACGTGCACACAATTACTATTGTGTTCCCTCGATTTACTATTTCGTTCACTCGATTTAGAAATCATGCGTTCGTTTTAGCAAATCGGGGGGACGCAATAGTAATCGTGTGCACGTTTCAGTACATTGAGGGAACAAATTAGTAAATCGTGCGCACAATTTATTTATTTTTTTTGCATGTCATGTGCGGGGCTCCGTAAATTCAAGTAATCACATATGTAGTACAAAATCACATTATGACCTATCCTAAACGGAAAAAGAAGCACATTAATACACCTCTTTCTATTGACAAACACATGTTTGTCTAAAGTTTTTGTCAAGCAATATGATGACAACACAAATGTACACTTTGGAAATGAATCTCCTACTTTTATGAGAGGCGTTACTGTGACTCCCTCAGGGTTTACAGTTCACAGCGTCTCTACCAGGGTCTCCAGACGGGCCTCCTGCTGTCATGCTGTTGCAATCCAGCCATGTTCAGTTTAGAGGAAGATGCTGGTGGAGCGGAGCCTAGCTGGGTGTTGTGGAGGTGCTGGAGCTCCTGGCCGGATCCACCTCCAGAGGAATGAAGAGTGAGGAAGTGGACAGACTCCCTCCAGCAGTGAGAGTAGCCTTCATTATGGTCCCTCTGAGGAAGCTGCTGCTGCTGCTGCTGGTGCTGCAGCTGTTTGAGAAAGTTGACGGTCATTTCCAGAATATCGGCCTTCTCCAGTTTGGCACTGGGATCGTGGCTGTGAAACTCCTTCTCCAGGAGACTCTTGAGCTGGTCGATGCAGTTGTTGATACGGTCTCTACGCATCTTTTCAACAATCGGCTTCCTCTGCTGAAAGCAAATGGGAACACTGATTAGAAAATGTTTCAAACTACATAAAGAACACAATTTTGGTGAAACGCTTTGAAGAACGGCATTGAAATGAAACATACCTTCAATTTGTCCTTATCACTGAAGTGAAGATGGTCAAAAGAGGATAGCGTAACCACATGAGGTGCCATGTCCAGGCTGGTACAGCTTGATTTTCTTCTGTGGCAAAAAGAGTTGTGAGTCTCTTTGAGGAGCAGCCCCTGTATTTATACGGCAGCATTAGCATTACAAAGCCATGTGGCCTGTGCTGTGTTACTGTTCCCACACTCTGAGACCAGAGGGCCGGCTCATCACAACAATAGAGGACATTAATTTTATGGGTAACTGCCTGCTTGCCTTCCACTGAAGGAATGTTTCCCAAGGTATTGAAGGGACGCCACACTTAAAGGTTTAGTGAAGGAATTTGACCCTTTAGCCAATTAGAAAAATATGATTTAAATTCTCTATCAAACAATTCTGATGAATATAGGTTGTGCATGTTTTCAAATGCACTTATTTTTTTCTTTTTTCTTTTTTTTTTTTTTTTTACAAAAACATGCTTGGTAGAATACAAAAGATAATAATAATAAATAATAATAATAATAATAATAATAATAATAATAATAATAATAATAAATAAAATAAAATTTATTTGATGGACCATGAAAATGCTCAATGGATGTCTGCGCATGCATCTAGTTCACATATTGCTAAACCAAAATATAATGAAAAATTCTCAACATAGAACAAACTGTTCAGTGATTAAAAAGAATAAACACTGTAAAAAGTTTTTTTTTCTAAGTTGTGAATAAAACAAGATTATTTGAGTACAAGAAAATAGTGAAAATTGTTTCATTATTCAGTTTTTTTTATTCATTATTAATATGATTATTTTCAGTATAAGGACATATATACTATAGGTTTAATTCATACCAGAATATGCTTCAAAAACTCTGGATTGCACAAACTGTCCAGTGAGGAAAAATAATCATGCACATACAATTTTTTTATGCAGTAATAAAGTATATTTTATATACAATGTAACCATATATTTGAAGGTTTTTTCTTTTTTTTTTTTTTTTTTTTTTTTGGTAAGCTGTTTTATATTTGGGGAGCGTGACCAACACCTACTTGCTACAATGGCACGTGGTTAAAACTACTACATCACATCAAGGCACGAGAGTCCCAGCTGGAAACACAGACTCGAGTCCGTTCCCAGGCCAGGAATATTCGTTTGATTACTGTTACAACATGACTGTCAGCTTCAAAACTGTCGAGTTCACGTGTCAGATTACGGAAGTTCTCGTGTAGCTGTGGAACTAAAACATCTACATTTTCATCTTCTAAAAAAAATTAATGAGGCGAAATATTTCGATTTGAAACGTACTTTGCTTTAGCTTATTTTCTGCAAGGTGTCAGCACGCGCCAGTAGCTCATGCTCTGAGATCAGTGCGTCTGATTGATTGTGTGGAGGCCAGCTGTAGCCTAATATAACTGCTGTTACTGCCGCTCTAATGTCGCGATCACACGCCCAGCAGACGCCGACTGTTTATCAAAGCCAAAAGCGTCAGAATTCGCCTACTAGACACGTGATTAAACTGGTTTCACTGTGGCAATGGAATGCAATGAGAACGATCAGGTGAATATCGATTATTAGTGGGGCTTGCTGTTTGAACACGCTTGGAAATCCCTCAGAACACATTGAAACACACAGCAGCACCACCTTTGCGTATCGTGACATTATTTATGTTTTTTTTATGTGGAAGCAGCATTTACATTTTGTTCAGAAGACATAAAATAATTTTTATTTTTATTTTTTCAGTTTTATAGTCTATTTCTTCCGTCTAAAATATTCTAGGTGGTAGCCTACGTTCTAGTTATTTTTCGACTGAAAACCATCGATTTTTAAAAGTTTTAGTGATTTTTGTTGTTTTGTTAGTTTTTTAGTACGACTATTCATTAGTTTAACTTTATTTAGTTAAAAGAGAAAAGGAGAATTATTGCCTTTTTATTTTTTGTTAATATTTTAAGTTAACATTGGTCCTTTGAAGTAATTTTATTTTATTATTATTATTATTTACTTGGCAGAACTGCCTCTTTTTGTATTGTGATGGATAGCAAAGACTACTGTTTATATTGTGTGTGTTCTGTGTGTTTGTGTTTGGTTGTATTTTACACACATAGGCTATTGAGTGTGAGTTTGTGTTTGAGGACATTCCCACCATTCTGGGTGTTTTAATCTGACTAGTGCAAACAATACACTAATTGCTCCATTGGAAATGTTAATTGCGTCCTTGTTGTAAAACAAACAGTCCGTCTTAGTGTCACACACAAACTTGGGAAATCAAGCTTGTGGTTTTGCAATAGTGAGGAATACAAACATTTTAGCAAATAAATTATGTTCATATATATCAACTATGGAAGATATGAAGTATTTTCTAAGTTTCAGTAGTGTTAAATAAATATTATGATTTTGTTCCTGTTTCCTCTACCCTCATGTACCTAAGCAACAGGCCATAAGACGTATAATGTTAGTGTGACATAAGGCACTGAGCTTTTACTGAAGATCCATGAGTTCTGTATGAGAGGCCAGCCTTCCTTTCCCACAGTCTGTTCATTGATTGCCCACAGTAAGAAAACCAAAGAAGTGTGTCTTGTTACACATCACATTATTCACGCTGTTTGAACTTGCTTTATAAGAGGGGGACCTAAGACAGCAAGACCATCTGGACTTCAGACACTGCTCACACTCTTTTAATACTTTCCCAGTATTTAAAATCAGTTTAGATTTAGAAATTCTAGAGCCAAGGTGTTTGTTTTTTTATTTATTGCATTTATTTATTCATATATATATATATATAGAGAGAGAGAGAGAGAGAGAGAGAGAGATAGTACCAAATAATATAATATATTTTAACATTATAAAATATTTTAACTATAAATTATTTAGCATAGTGAGTAGTAAAGTATGTTATTGGTTAATGCAGTCAATCTGGTCTGCAGTATTTCTGCATATTTATTTTGCAAAGGTCTCTTTGTCTGTGCTGAACTTGTTCAATGAGCAGCACCTGAGAAACATAATGTTTCTTCGATGTGCAGATGTTCAGTTTTGTAGATCTGCCCCTTTGAGGCAAACTGTAGGACAGTAAGTACATTTACTTGAGTATTGTACTTAGGTACACTTTTTGAGTATCTATACTTAATTATTTATTTTTTTGGGGGGGGACATATGATTCTAACTTCAGTATATTTGAAAGACATATATCATACCTCAATTGGTTTTATGATTTATTAATTTTTTCTCTCCTCTTAAACATGACCTCTTTTTTTCAGACAGTTTATCAGTAAACACTCTTGTAGGGCTACGTAAAGTGATTTCTCAACATTTTTTGAACACTGACCAGTAGCAAATGTGATATTTCTTTACAACAATTCAAAAATGTGTAAGTTACTATAGTGGTATGCATTAGACATAATATTCTCTGATTTTGCTAAATTGTGTAAATGAAAATATTTCCTATAAAGCCACAGAAGAACTGTTGTGCGTCTCCTAACAAAACACAATAGGTGTTTGACTTGAAGCAGCTCTGAACTGTTCTGTATATACAAGACATCAAAGTGCCACGAGTGCCATGATTATAGAGCATTATTGAAATTGTTGTATGTCAAATTAATCTTGCTGTTTTGCTTATTTGTTAAAGCAGTGTTGCTGTTGTAAAGTTATACAGATATAGTTGTGTTGATGGGTTTTGAAGCAGGTTTAATAAAAAAAAAATCAAATCAGTCTGTATTTACAGGCATATCACTAATCACTCAGTTCAAATGTGGATGAATTGTGTGCACACACTGCCAGAGCTGTGTGAGGTCACTACCATGCTGCTAACAATATTTTTATTTATTTTTTAAACTCGCTTGTTTCTTTATTCCAAAGATACTACAAACTAGTTTATTAAGTAGGCATAATGTATTGTAAGTTGCTTCAGAGGCATAAAATATTGCCAATTATTACATACAACAATAATAATAGTGCATTGACAAAAAAAAAGGAAATTTAATTTTGATAATTAAGTACTTTTAAATCCAGGTATTTACAACTTTCACTTGTAATGAAGTAATATTTGATCAGCAGTATCAGTTCTTTCTCTGAAGTAATGGAGTTGTGTGCACCTCTGCTTTCTGGTGACAGGGATGCCTCCTATCCTAACTGATTATAGGGTATCTTGTTAGGAGATAATAATTGCTTGAGTGGATAGCAAAGCAAATGAGTGCTTGTTTGTAATTAGATATTTATAAAATATGTAATTGCAGCCAACTGATGCAATTAAAAAATTAGTGGGACGTGTGAGAAGTTGTTTGAACTTTAATGTACATGAGGTTATTTTTTTTGTTTATGAATGAGCACATTGACATAAAGTGTAATGCAAAATAGACATTTATTTTTATAAAACATTTGATGACATTCCACATTTCCATTTAGTGCCTTACATTGCTTTTCCTTACCACTGTGCTTGATTGTTAGACCAATCTCTCACGTTTAAAATACATTTCCCTAAATAATCTTTATAAAAGAATTTGCCATAGCTGATTATGTAAGACTTACAACACCAACAACAAAAAAAAAAAACATTCTAAAAAGAACAAGAGGTTAATAAAAATCAAAAGACCCATTGGATCTATTCAGGAACATGTTTATAGAAATTTGTTATTGCATCTCATTGTGAGATAGATAGATATAGATATATAGTTGTCAACATAGCAGATTTAGTTCACTTAAAGCATGATTTGCCAATATAGCAAAAATACAGTGAATTCCAAATGTAGGAATACAGTCAATTATTCTCTCATGAAAGAGAAAGACCTAGAATAACATGTTAACTTTTAGGCTGATGAATTAAGTTGAGGCGGCACTTGTGTGTGATTTTCTCTGTAGTGCTTCAGCAGTCTGCACTGCACACTGAGACAGGAAGTTGATGGCGTCCTGGACACATCTGTAGTGTCTGTCACAAACTGCAGGCCGAGGGATTCTTGGAGCGCTGCTGGTGTCTCAAGAAATCAAGCGTCATCTCCAGGACTTCAGCTTTCTCCTGTCTGGAGTCGGGCTGCTGCTTTAGAAACTCTTGACCCAGAAGAGACTTGAGCTTCTCAATGCTGCTGTTGATCCGTTCTCTGCGGATCTTCTCCACTATTGGCTTTCTCAGCTGAGGAAACATTAGGAACATGCATTTAGAAACTATAATTTCTGCTGGTTATATTTCATAACGATCTATGATTTATGCAGTCAGATATGAGATGTTGAATATTTACCTTGTTTGAGAGTGGAAGTTGTTCTCTGCTGATGATTGATCCAGTGATTGTAGGTGCCATGGCTGTGTGTCTTGTGTTCGGTTCTCTGTTAGGATCAGATCAGATCTGTGCTCGGCTCTCTCTCCTCTCCCTCTATTTATACTCCCAAATCTCCATATGAATGTGTGAGTCTGGAGTTTGCTGGAGGTTCTCACAGTCTGCAGCCAATGGGAGCGTTCCAAGAGCTCAAAGGAGCAGAGGGCTGCCACATGCTCAGTGAGGCATTTATTGCACAGGAAACAATGAGCTGGCAGATGGAGAGGGATGTATTACTGGGAGGAAGATTGTGAGAAAGTGTAGACCCCGTTTGAAGTCGCATCGGATGCTGAGAAACCAGTAAAAGAACATGCACCATTTTTAATAAAAGTATGTTTGAGATCACTAGAGAAAACGCTTGTTTTGCTTCTTCATTTAAACAGATTATATCTGATTATAGTAATATTATATATTTTATCTGTTTTTTTAATTGATCAGTGTCTTATTTGATGAGTGACCTATAAGAATCAAAGAATATATATATTTTTTAATCATTTTACATAATGTTTTTGTACAATTAATTCTAATTTGTAAAGTTTAATTCGTGTAAAAGTAATAAAAAGTTTAAACAAATGTTTCATTCTCAAGTTTAAATGGAAAAATATCCGTTCTACTTCAGATTTCCTCAAGAAACAGGACAACAAGTCGATGGTAGGTGCAGATTTCCTCTTCCAGATGCAGTTCAGATGTCCTCTCTCAGAATGAAGCTCTGCAGGTGGGTGATGTAGTGCGGGACTGGGACTGCACTTTCCACAGCTTTCCCACAGTCTGTCCATTCATCAGAGATGAATAGAAGTGTGCCTTACTGCAGGCAATTAGGCATGTCATCAAGGGCCTCTATAGAAACCTCACAGGGGTGTTTATGACACTGTCCCTAATTGAGATGGGCATTCATTTGCTTGTTTGGATTCAGATTCATGCTTAAAAGTGAGAACTCAATAAATAGATTCATTCAATAAAATTTAAAAACTATAATTTTCCAACTATTTTTGCCATAGTATAATTGAAGATGATTTTATTGATAATTAATAAATGATTATTTACTAGCTGAAATATGAATTTCAAACCTTCTGTTTATTATCCTTATGACCATATTTGATTTCTTACAATTAATATCAATATTTAATAATTCTGTAAATAGTTCTAAAATAAGGGTGCAATGGAAGAATTTTTCAACCACTATTTTAATTGTAGGTCTTTCATATAAACAGCACGTGCTTTTGTGAGCAATTAATCCTAATGATGAGCAACAAGGCTGCACTTTCTCTCCCACCCTCCACCTGCTCCCCAGAGATGCACTCATTGTGTCGGAGCAATAAGGGCTTCAGCAGCCACATGGCGGCCCAAACGCTCCCATTGGCTGCAGACTGTGAGAACCTCCAGCAAACTCCAGACTCACACATTCATATGGAGATTTGGGAGTATAAATAGAGGGAGAGGAGAGAGAGCCGAGCACAGATCTGATCTGATCCTAACAGAGAACCGAACACAAGACACACAGCCATGGCACCTACAATCACTGGATCAATCATCAGCAGAGAACAACTTCCACTCTCAAACAAGGTAAATATTCAACATCTCATATCTGACTGCATAAATCATAGATCGTTATGAAATATAACCAGCAGAAATGATGGATGAGAGTTTCTAAATGCATGTTCCTAATGTTTCCTCAGCTGAGAAAGCCAATAGTGGAGAAGATCCGCAGAGAACAAATCAACAGCAGCATTGAGAAGCTCAAGTCTCTTCTGGGTCAAGAGTTCCTAAAGCAGCAGCCCGACTCCAGACAGGAGAAAGCTGAAATCCTGGAGATGACGCTTGATTTCTTGAGATGTCAGCGGCGCTCCCAGAATCCCTCGGCCTGCAGCTCTACTGCAGCTCATGAAGGACACTTCAGATGTGCTGGAGGCCGTCAACTTCCTGTCTCAGTGTCCAGAGCAGACCGAGTCCCACAGAAGACTGCTGAAGCACTTCCTGCACACACAGCTCCACACAGAGAACCGCACACATGCGCCGTCTCAGATCAGTTCACCAGCGGCACAGAGCAGCAGCAAAGAGCAAACTCTGGTGCTCTGGAGACCCTGGTAGAGCCACCAGGACCCGTGTGATTTATCAGACAGAATTCATTATGCCAGTCTGAGATTGGCGTGGACTGTAATTCTAACGTAGGAAATGATTTCCACCTCTGCTGCTTATGCAGGACCTTTATTCTGCTTTCAGAGAAAGTTTGTGTTTCATTGAAACTATGTGACCAGTAATATTTGATCAGAATGTACAGAATCTTTTGCCACCTGTGAAAATTAAGATTGATAAAAACATACAAGTCTGATTTAGACTTTGAGCTCTTGTTGCTCTTTCACCCATATTGGGTTTGTTCTCTTACTGCTTTCATTTACTGAGAAAGTTTGTGTTTAATTAAAGCTGTGTGACCAGTAATATTTAATCAGAATCATTTGCTTTGTAAAATGATTATTACATTTGTAAAAATTAAGATTTAAAGAAACGTTAAAGTCTGATTCAGAGATTTGAGCTCTTGTAGCTCTTTCACTCATATTGGGTTTATTCTCTCTGCATCTAAAGGATGATGACACTGTTTTCATTTACTGAAAGCTTTTGATTTATATTTTGTTGTTTAAAATAGATCCTATATTTCTTATGAGATTTATTTTTTTTTCATTTGAAGGAAAGATTTTGTGAAAGCACAAATTGCTGTTTTTAATGTTTGTATGGGTTTACATGAATGAGACATTTCCCCTATACAGGACAGTTGTTTATCGTCACTGTTAGTGATCTGAATTTTACTCTTTGTATTCAAAGTCAAGTTGTTACTTTCTTTAAATGTATTTTGACATTGAAATGACATTCCCAGTTCAAGATAACTATACAGATGTAATAACATGAGTTCTTCATGATTGTTAAAATATGTATTTACATATTGTTACTGATGTTACTTCGGGTACTTTAAGGCACTTGAATGTCCTTCAAAGTTGAGGCAGAAGTTCACTGTCAGATTTGCTCTCATATGAAGAGCAGCGATCATATTGCTAATGACAAATAAATTGTACAATCAAGTTTATGTTCTGTGTTCTGTTTTATTTTACTTAATATATGTATTTTTAATATCATAAAGTATGTTATGTGTCTATACACTGACACTTTTTTTTTAAATAACTGTATAGACTTACATTTCCGTTAGAGTCAATCAAGGTTTGATCTGGAAAAGAAAATAAAGATGTATATGTTGAAGAAGAGGTGTGTTAAATACAATTTTACATTTTAGTTAAATTATTTATTAACAGTATTTTCAGGGTTACACCATTTCAAGAATTGGGTTGAGAATCAGATGAATTATCAATTGAAAAAAAAATTATTTTGTCTTTTCATAATAAGGTAGACATAAAAAAAATAAGATATCAAAATACCATAGTTGCAATAGTTGATTTTTGTTTTCCATGCAGGTATAGCTCATGTAGTTCTCACAGTGGATAAATGTTCAAAATACAGAGGCTACAAAATATAGAACATAGTGTGTGTTACACAAAACTTGTTTTTTGTCTGATTAATAATAATCCAAAACCCATTACGTATCAACCTACACTGATTAGGAGACATTAGACTGTCTCTGATGGGATAAAGCTTCAGAGAACTCAACAATAGTGTGTTTCATTAAGAACAATTCAGCACACGGCCATAAGAACAGAGACAGAGAACCACAGGACAGATTCTTCTCGATCATTAGCAGTCGTCTTAATCACTGTAAGATGTATTAAAAGTATTTGGAGATTACCCTTTTAAAGATGTTATACATACATACATACATATACATACATACATACCTATCTATCTATCTATCTATCTATCTATCTATCTATCTATCTATCTATCTATCTATATATATATATATATATATAATGAAACAGAGGAAAAGACTGAACCAGGTAATGTTTTATGTTGCTCTGAAACTGCCATTTTAAATTATTGTATTCTGCAAATGCATACTTGAAAATATCCCTTTAAATGATGCATTTATCAATTCAGATATAAGCAAAATTATAGTGTCTCTATTCAGGTCTAGTTTGCAGTTCATTCATGTCATGTTTGACTACTGACCTTTTACTACATTAACTGCAATTATTCAATGAAAAATAATTTAAGAGACTTGTATTTTCATCACATTGAGCACACAAGTTTGTCATCTATTAGAGGATAAATAAAGATTAATTTTCTAGAGATAACTATCATATTCAAATTTATTAAGAGCATTCTCAGCTGTCACAGGTGCATTATCCTTACGAAAGGTACACCTTTATACTGTATTTGCCAATAAAGGGTGCATATTAGTTCCTTAATACGCATAGTACCGAAAGTGTACATACAGTATTATTACCTAAATGGTTCCAACCCACTGAAAGCTTTTGTACCTTTTGAGTGTAGCTGTGATTTCATTTGACTTGTGAAGAGCTTGACAGATGAAGGACTCGCTTAAAGTATTCAGATTATATTATATTAGATTATATTAAATTATTTTGTATGGCAAATGAGGGACCTTGATGTGCAGACTGACTAAAATTGACGGCAATTAAAACATCTTTATAGTGTGCAGATGTGCTGTGATTTATTTTGATTGATGAAGAAAACATTCAAAACATTGCACAGATTATATTCTTCAAATTCATTTTAATGTTCCACTTCAGTATGAAGTAATACAAATGCTGAACATACCTTCAATGAAGGTAACAACTTGACTTTGAATATAAGCAATAAAATTCAGATCACTAACAGTGACAATATTTAACTGCCCTTTACAGGGGAAATGTCTCATTCATGTAAACACATGTAAAGATGAAAAACAACTAGGCTATATGTGCTTTCAACACACAATCAAATATCCTTCAAATGAAGAAATATTTCTTATATAATAAGAGAACCATTAGGTGTATTTCAAACAACAGAAATATACATCAAAAGCTTTCAGTAAATGAAAGCAGTAAGAGAACAAACCCAATATGGGTGAAAGAGCAACAAGAGCTCAAAGTCTAAATCAGACTTGTATGTTTTTATCAATCTTAATTTTCACACGTGGCAAAAGATTCTGTACATTCTGATCAAATATTACTGGTCACACAGTTTCAATGAAACACAAACTTTCTCTGAAAGCAGATTAAAGGTCCTGCATAAGCAGCAGAGGCGGAAATCATTTCCTACGTTAGAATTACAGTCCACGCCAATCTCAGACTGGCATAATGAATTCTGTCTGATAAATCACACGGGTCCTGGTGGCTCTACCAGGGTCTCCAGAGCACCAGAGTTTGCTCTTTGCTGCTGCTCTGTGCCGCTGGTGAACTGATCTGAGACGGCGCATGTGTGCGGTTCTCTGTGTGGAGCTGTGTGTGCAGGAAGTGCTTTAGCAGTCTTCTGTGGGACTCGGTCTGCTCTGGACACTGAGACAGGAAGTTGATGGCCTCCTGCACACATCTGAAGTGTCCGTCAAGAGCTGCAGTAGAGCTGCAGGCCGAGGGATTCTGGGAGCGCCGCTGGTGTCTCAAGAAATCAAGCGCCATCTCCAGGACTTCAGCTTTCTCCTGTCTGGAGTCGGGCTGCTGCTTTAGGAACTCTTGACCCAGAAGAGACTTGAGCTTCTCAATGCTGCTGTTGATTCGTTCTCTGCGGATCTTCTCCACTATTGGCTTTCTCAGCTGAGGAAACATTAGGAACATGCATTTAGAAACTCTCATCCATCATTTCTGCTGGTTATATTTCATAACAATCTATGATTTATGCAGTCAGATATGAGATGTTGAATATTTACCTTGTTTGAGAGTGGAAGTTGTTCTCTGCTGATGATTGATCCAGTGATTGTAGGTGCCATGGCTGTGTGTCTTGTGTTCGGTTCTCTGTTAGGATCAGATCAGATCTGTGCTCGGCTCTCTCTCCTCTCCCTCTATTTATACTCCCAAATCTCCATATGAATGTGTGAGTCTGGAGTTTGCTGGAGGTTCTCACAGTCTGCAGCCAATGGGAGCGTTTGGGCCGCCATGTGGCTGCTGAAGCCCTTATTGCTCCGACACAATGAGTGCATCTCTGGGGAGCAGGTGGAGGGGCGTTTAAGAGGTATGAAGACTGATTTAGCTAGTGGCCTATGAATGTGGGAAATTTGTGACCTCGTAAAATGATCTGACTGCAAGTCACTTCAGTCTTTAAAGCACAGTTTATGTGTTCTTCACACAAGCCCCAAAATTGTCCTTTTGTCTCTTGTGAGTTTGACATGAGCCTCAAGGTATATATATATAATAATAATAATATATATATAATAATATAATAATAAAATTCATTCTAGGTAATTATGACATATTTTACATAAAAACAACAAATAAATAGAACAATGGATAGAAAAAAAATCTAGATATATTTTATAAATAAAATCTACAGATTTTATAATTTGATCATATTTTATTTTTATTTATTTTATTTTTTAAGCTTATTCAGTGGAAGTAGAGTACCATCTCTGAAGTGTGTATACAGGCAGTTTTCCTCTCATCTTTATGGGGTCTGAGCAGCACACTTCTCTCATGGCACACTCTCCTCACACATACTTAAGACACTTCCAGCTGTCTGGCCTGCTGTCACACGCTCCACTCTGTGAGAACCTGGGAGCGCTTGTGTGGCACGGCTTCCCACACTTATTCACTGACACTGATCCCACTGATAAAAGAAGCGTGGCCCATTATACAATGTCAGAGGGACCCTGCCTCCCACTTCTCAGTGTTGACTGTTCTCACAGCATCTCCCAGGCAGCCAGGCTCACCATCTGGAGACATCATTCAATTACCATCCTTAAATAACAGCGTCCCAGCCCTAGAGTGGACAACATAGGCTATATCACATTGCATCTGCTCATTCTAAGATGTTTTTTTTTTTTTTTTTGACAAAATTGTGTCATAATGCAGCAATTAATCATGATTTGATGATTAAAGTGTGAAAATAAAAATTTGGACATTTGACCAATATTATATGCATCAGGTTTGTATCAACTTTTGTGTATGAACAAAATAATTTGCATATTTAATATTTATATAATAAATATGTATATTAAACAATTATAAATAAATACATTTTTGATTGTGATTATTTAATTAAAAAATGTATTAAAATAATGAATGAATTGATTGACTGATTAATGTTGAATCTCTACATATTAATATTTTTAGCATCACCTTTTTTTTGCTTGTTTGAACTATGAGCAAAATAATCCACCACTCTATATTTAATAAAGAATAATATAAATAAATAAGTATAATAAATAATTTATGAATAAAATAGGAATACATTTATGTTTAATGTGTATTATAAATAAGTAAATTAATAAATATTGCTAACTTCTACGTTGAGTTTCACTTGTTTTAGAGCTATGAACTTCATTGTCTATTAAATATTAATGTGCATAATGAATGAATGAACTATATATGACTAAATACATTTTTGATGTTAAATTTCTTTAATTTATAATCTTTAATCTAAAGTTTTGCTTTCTTCTAGTATTTCCGGGCAGATGTTTAAATGCACATTCCCACACATTATTGTCTGACAGCATGAATGAGGTCAATGCTAATTCACATGCTCACTTCTGCTCTTTTAGCAATGCCTCAGTCCTTGACTGACAGACAAAATAAAGCCACCTGCTCATTTTGGTTTTCAGGGCCTTGGCATTAAATGTTTAAACAATCCACCCTCTCACTATTGTCATACTGCAGTTTCCTGATTGGTTCAAAAGTGTGCGAACTTACATCTCATTAAATTCAGCCCATCTGCATATAAATTCAAGCCAAGGGAAAGAGACAATTCAATTCATATCACTTCTCAACACAACACACTGAAGAACAACCCAGGCCTTCACCATGAGAGATCTGCAGAAAATGCAAGTTAACAAACAGTCATGACATAAAGTTATTGTCTGTTACAGTTATTTTCAAACTATTGAACTAAGTCATGTAAATGCTTCTTGTCTCTTAGGTGTAAACTTATGAGTCTGGAGAGGAGATGCTCTTATGGTGTAGAGCAGATTATGAGCGTCCTGGAACAGCGGCTGCACAATGGTGTTTCTCCCACTGACCTTTGGGGAAAAACAGTCTCTTTCTTCACCCCAAAGAAGACCTTGCTCTTCCACAGTGGATACTCCAAGTATTCAAGGGAGACACTTCTCTTATTACCAGACTTAGCAGAGGATGTGGCTCCTCTGTGTATTCAGCATTGACCAGAAGCAGTGCCATAGAAGATATGGAAATGCATTCATCAAATCTTGATCTGCTGAAAGAAGTTATGATCTGAACTCACCCTGTGCTCTTGAAATGGAGGCGTTATTCTCCTCTTCTATTTTTCCCAGGAGCATATTAATGAAGAAAAGTCTTTTATAAAGACAAATTATATCGAAATGAACACTGCCCTGAGGGAAGAAATGGATCTTATGTTGGGATTTGTTGTAATATCAACCATTTTTTATGCAGCTTTACTAATATTGTGTAGAATATTATTCATGTATAGTTGTTGTCATGTTTTGTGGATTCAGTAACAAAAGTGACAAAACTAGGCTAAAGTACAGAGTTTCTGCCGGTCTTTAATGTCTTAGCATTAAATGTTGCAGGCATTGCTAAATATGTATATCTTCCTCGGTATTTTTGTCATGCTTTCTAATACAAATAAATCAATCATTCTTTAAAATCAAGATACCTTTAATTGAGATGCAAAGTTATAATTTTTCATTTTGCTTCTCGAATAAAAGGATCTTGATTTAGGAATATTTAGATATATACACAGGTAAACATATATATATATATATATATATATATATATATATATATATATATATATATATATATATACTGAGGAAGAACATTAGTATTTTGCGGATTGATCAGATGTTAGTAAAAATCACTTCCATGTTCTAGTGATTGGGAGCTGAAGTACTCAAGTCTCAAACTTATGTGACTGTGACTGTGTGTGTGTGTGTGTGTGTGTGTGTGTGTGTGTGTGTGTGTCTGTAAAATGAATTTAAAAATAATAGCAATCCACTGGAAGTTGTAGGCTATATTCAAAAGTGTTGTTAACGTAGGCTCTTTAGACATTCACATTTAGAGAACATACTGACCTATTGTGTTCCTTTCAGTTTATTCCTTACATTTTCCTTACTTGGTCTAAAAAATGTATTAAAAAGTTTTACATTTACCTTCATTAAATCTGCAGAAATGCATAATGTAGTACACAAGCTGTTCTGCACTGCCATCTCGCGGTCCCCAAGAGACACTACAACGATAATCATTTGGGGATCTTGGGTGTTATAATTAGTTAAATGTTACTTAAAAAAAAGAAAAAAAAATACCTTTTTTGCAGACTACAAAGACATTTAATATATTTAAGGAAACTTCCACTTAGATTGTCACTCATATATGGCAGTGTTTGTTTTAGCTGCCTGGAAATAAATCTCATTCTAACCTAAATCCTCAGTTTGATGTCCATTGCGATTTACATTGGGCGAAGCTCAAAATATCACTGTGTTCCACAGTGTGTCGAGCCTAAATTGGTACATCTCAGCGGTGTGTGATGCACTTACATTAAAAAACAGGAACAGGAGGGGGAGTTTGATTTATTGCCTCCTGCTGAGGGGCAGCGTGTTCCCCTGGAGATGTGAGCAATTATTTAACTGCTGTTCCACTGGACCCCAAAACCTCCACCTCCACATTACTACTGTCATCCACCAATCACTCTCCGGGCTACTGGCCTGGTTTCTTTATATGATCAAACCCCTGGGAGATGTACTGGGAATGAACCCCTCCCAGTTTAATCACACTTACAAGAACGGCCAGAACAGAACAGAACAGCAGTAATGTAGTTCAGAAATATCTCTCGGTGCATGGCTGCACAGTGACATTATTTGTCAGTGTCACATTATTAACCTGTGCAGAAAATAAAACATTTTAGAGTGGCAGAACAATGCACTTTCAAATTTCACAGATCAGTACGCTGTAATTTAGATGTTGTTGGATGACTTACCATTGGCTATTACACACTTTTCGCGTTGCTATAATTAATAGGTCCCTCTAATTAAAATTCATTATTCGACCTGCACTGCTTTCTGTAATACTATGTAATTAGTCTACCGCGGTATTGAACATTCAGTTTTTGTTTTTGTTTTATGGAAGCTAAATTAAAGATTTCCTGCATTTCTCCGCGGTCGCGCTTTTCTCATATCAATTAAAATTAAAATAGCGCCATCTCGCGACTATATTCAATTAATATAAATGGCCCTGAAGATTCATAGGCTGCTCATTTTAATGCTTGGAAGGTAAACATAAAACTAAACCAATTACCGGTACGAAAAGAACTAAACAATAAAATGAGATAACTACAAAGAGCTAGATGAGAAAAGAAAAAAATTGATTAAAATAGGACTGAATCGCGGATTAATAGTCTGTTATAGGCTTTATTAATTAATGTTTATATTTATATTGTAGTAATATGTATCAGTTATAAGATTGATATAATATATATAATTATATTATTATAATAATTTTACAATAAAAATAATTGATATTGAAATATGTTCGATTTTGCATCTTTGCAGAGGTTTTATATTCATCTAAAATAATAATGATACACTCTAAAAATGGTTGGGTTAAAAATAACCCAATTGGCAACCCAGCACTGGGTAAATATTGGACAGAACACGTGCTGGGTTAAAGTAACCCAGCATGCTGGTTTACACATTTTAACCCAGCATGCTGGGTTATTGAGAAAACCCAAGATAGAGTCATTTTTACCATTTGTGGGTTTGTATTTTTATGATTCTGGGTTATTCTTGCTGGGTTATTCTCATAATTTCCCTTTTGCTTAACAAAGCAATCATGGATTAATAAATAATGAAGAATATAGGTTTAGACTGTTAAAAAATATTTTTAATGCCATCTGACATTCAAAAATATGTACCAATGACAAACAACATGAAATTTTCCCCTTTTTTGTTTCCAGCAAATGCTAAATAAATAAATAAAATAAAAATCACAGAAATACAGTTGCAATAAATAAGAAAATTATTTCTGAATGACCGGTGTCTAGCTGTTTAACTATTACATTTTGACATATTTAGCTATTTAAATACACAGTGAAATGACATTAACAATTAACATTCTTTAAATTTAAATTTAAAGATGTCCTTAAATTTATATCAAGTATATAAAGACTCCTATGTAGGTAGATGTGCACTGCTTAGGGTAGTTCAACATATAGTTCACCCAAAAATTCTGTCATTTATTACTTAACTTTATGTCGTTACAAACCCGTAAGACCTTCGTTCATCTTCAGAACACAAGTTAAGATATTTTCGATGATATTCGAGAGCTTTCAGACCAGGGTGAATAATTAACAATTTTCATTTTTGGGTGAACTATTGTCAAACACTTAAGCTCTGAAGCAAAGATCTACACCTGAGAGCAGTGTACTCTGCTACAGAGCCCGTCTATGGAAGGACAATTTTCAAAAGGAATTGCAAATTATATTTTCAATTGCGTTTTCCACATGTGACAAATTGTGACATAATCCAAACACAATTGCAAATCTTGAACCAAAACACTGTTTCAAAAACACTGAACAAAAATTACCGTTTCAGTTTTCATGAATGCACAGTGACTGCCAAATTTCAAATGGAAAAGCAAAGTCCGTTTGCAGCTGTATTTTCCATGTATTATGAGTAATAAGCCTATCATATTGAACAAATACTGCATCATAGCAGCTTTACAGTATTAAATAGGAATATAGTGTGTAATAATGCAAAGGGACAAAAGTAAACACTCAGTTTTCAGTTAAAATCAGTTCATCATTGATTCAGTGATGTATCGTCCCTCTGTTCAATCAAGTCGATGATATCGCTTGATATTAATTGTCCCCAACGTTGACAGAATGGAGAAAAAAAACCTTGGGAGAAAGGCTCAGTTGGGGGGCAGTTCTCCTCTGACCAGACGAAACCAGTAGTTCAATTCCAGGCTGCAGCAAAGTCAGATTGTGCAGAAGAATCATCTGTTTCCTGTGGTCTTGTCTTGGTGGTCCTCTGAGACAAGGTTTTTACAGGGGATCTGTATCTGGGGCTCTAGTTGTCCTGGTCTCCGCTGTCTTTCAGGGCAGTAGAGGTCCTTTCTAGGTGCTGATCCACCATCTGGTCTGGATACGTACTGGATACGGGTAACTGCAGTGACCCTCTGATCTGGATACAGACTGGATCTGGTGGCTACGGTGACCTCGGAACAAGAGAGAAACAGACTAATGTTAGCATAGATGCAACACAAGAACAAGTACATGAGGTGTTATTAATTACCATGTCTGTTTTTTCACTGTGTCGCACATGTTACCTGCCAAAACTCAAATGGAATCGCAATTACTTTAGCATATGAATTTACAATGCCTCACATTGAAAGCTGTCAATTTTTGTCAGAGGTGGGACCATACTATGGAGAGTGTTTGTATTGGGAGGTGACGTCACTCAAAGACAACTGTGCAAAATGCTTTGAACAATAGAGGTTAAGGCACTACTAAAGGCATCTGCCGCTCCAAGAGATGTGTGTTAAAGAACAGACAGCGCAACCCGGATCTCCTTATATTCTTGGCACCTCACACAATAAATAATTCTGTCATTTTTACCCCAAATGCAGCTACTATAGCCTGCTAACAGTTAGAGCCACATGGTACTATTGGTCAATATTCACCATTAACCAAATGCTTTTCACATGAGGAATAAAATATAGGTTAAGATGAAAATAGATAAATAAGAGTAGAACTGCAATGTTGTTTTGCTGACGTACATCAGAGTGCATACAGTGAGAGATTTGGGGTAAAAACTACAAAATATCTCCCAATACAAACACGCCCCATAGTATAGTTCCACCCTTGACACAAATTGACAGCTTTTTGTGTAAGGCATCTGAAATACAAATGCTTTTCAATTGAGTTTGGACTATTTCACAATGTATGTGTCCACATGTGGAAAAATACAGTTAAATATATAAGATTTGCAATTCCTTTTGAAAATAGTCCAGAATATCCTTACCTGTCCATTGATTATGATCAATGTCTGAGAGATCTGCTGGCATTTTTAAATCGCCACGACAATGGGATGGGGTTTTGTGAACTCTGCTCAGTTAAGGAATGTTGTTTGTTCCAACCTTTAAAATAAATAATAAAAAAAAAGTTCAATTGACTGTGTGGACTTAATCATGAAATTTACCCATCCTGATTATTTGTTAAATTCACCTATGAGTTGGTCTACAGAAGCAGGATATGATATAGTGATTGGCTGAAAGGTGTGCTTTCAAACTGTCTAATCAATGGGATCACACTGCATGCGCGCACACAGACATTTCTATGACAAGTCACGTAGGTAACTTACTGGGTTACTCCGCAGCTTTAAAACAGTCCATATAACGTTAGTTAACGTTAGTTGATAAACACGAACTTTCCGTTAGACGCCTCAATAAGACTGCACTCGACGAGTTTTTCTCTCACAAATGTATCCATGTGCTTTTCTGACAGGAAAAAAAACACATTTTGAATTATAATTTGTATGTAAAAATACTTTAAAAACCACACAAGCATCAAATCACCTCACTAACGCGGCCCTCGCTGTGCGTGCGCGCACTTTAAAATGCCCTGAGACGTTGATTCTTTTACAGGAATCACTTTGTTTGAGAACTACTGAACCGGTTTATTTGAACCGGATCGTCGGTTCTTTTAGACATGCGGTCCGACTATATCGTACGTAATTGTATGATTTACATGTCGATATGGACAACTGCAGGCGTTTACATTAGAGCAGAAAGTCGTATTCACTTTTTGAACTAATTTGACTCACTTAAGTTAAATGTCAAATTCGCTTTTCAGTGTCAGAAACGACTTTTTCCTCTATTTTCACAGGTATTGCATATTTCAGCCATCCGTCACTGTCTGAAACTTAATAAAACTGTATTAATCTGTCGTCTCATATACCTTAACACGATAATGCGAGTCACGTAACGTAGGTTGGCCGTTAGAGGTAAACTGTTCATCATTTAACGTAAATAATGTTGGCCTGTAGAAGTTTAACAGTATTGTTGCAGCAAAAAAGTTATAATTCTGCCAATTTAAAATAATTATTAATGAAAACATTAAATAAACTTACCTTAAAACAGTTGAAAGCCGTGGCTTTGCCCCGTTGTTCTTCCAAAATGACAGTTGGGGAGTGATTTAAACATCTTCAAGGCGCGTTAAATAACCCAGCGCTGGCCTGAAACAACCCAGCGACGCAACCCAGCAGGGTTAACCCAACACCTGGTAAATTGAAACTACCCAAAAGTGTTTAAAAAGAAATAAAATAACCCAACAAAATGACCCAACAGACTTAACCCAGCATTTTGGGTTAAAAAATAACCCAGCCGTTTTTAGAGTGTATAATGTAAAATATTAATTTAACGCAAATAATATTTCAAACCCGTGTATTGGTAAGAAACCGTTTTACATCCTGCTGGGGTATGCTTTTCTAAACTAATTGCTACTAATTGTAATTGAAGACTGTATGTTCACATTTTGAATGATAACTGATATAGATATACTACACTCTAAAAATGGCTGGGTTAAAAATAACCCAATTGGCAACCCAGCACTGGGTAAATATTGGACAGAACACGTGCTGGGTTAAAGTAACCCAGCATGCTGGTTTACACATTTTAACCCAGCATGCTGGGTTATTGAGAAAACCCAAGATAGAGTCATTTTTACCATTTGTGGGTTTGCATTTTTATGATTCTGGGTTATTCTTGCTGGGTTATTCTCATAATTTCACTTTTGCTTAACAAAGCAATCATGGATTAATAAATAATGAAGAATACAGGTTATTTAGACTGTTAAAAAATATTTTTAATGCCATCTGACATTCAAAAAATTGTACCAATGACAAACAACATGGAATTTTCCCTTTTTTTGTTTCCAGCAAATGCAAAATAAATATATAAAAATCACAGAAATACAGTTGCAATAAATAAGAAAATTATTTCTGAATGACCTCTGTCTAGCTGTTTAACTATTACATTTTGAGATTTTTAGCTATTTAAATACACAGTGAAATGACATTGACAATTAACATTCTTTAAATTTAAATGTAAAATCATTTAAAGATGTCCTTAAATTGATATCAAGTATATAAAGACTCCTACGTAGGTAGATGTGCACTGCTTAGTGTAGTTCAACATATAGTTCACCCAAAAATGAAAATTCTGTCATTTATTACTCAACTTCATGTCGTTATAAACCCGTAAGCCCTTAGTCAATCTTCAGAACACAAGTTAAGATATTTTCGTTGATATTCGAGAGCTTTCAGACCAGGGTGAATAATTAGTGACAATTTTCATTTTTGGGTGAACTATTGTCAAACACTTAAGCTCTGAAGCAAAGATCTACACCTGAGAGCAGTGTACTCCGTTATAGAGCCTGTCTATGGAAGGACAATTTTCAAAAGGAATTGCTAATCATATTTTCAATTGCGTTTTCCACATGTGACAAATTGTGACAATCCAAACACAATTGCAAATCTTGAACAAAAACACTGTTTCAAAAACACTGAACAAAAATTACGGTTTCAGTTTTCATGAATGCACAGTGACTGCCAAATTTCAAATGGAAAAACAAAGTCAGTTTGTAGCTGTATTTTCCATGTATTATGAGTAATAAGCCTCTCATATTGATCAAATACTGCATCATAGCAGCTTTACAGTATTAAATAGGAAAATAGTGTGTAATAATGCAAAGGGACAAAAGTAAACACTCAGTTTTCAGTTAAAGTCAATTCGTCATTGATTCATTGATGTATCGTCCCTCTGTGCAATCAAGTGAATGATATCGCTTGGTATTAATTGTCCTCAACTAAAGAAAAACAAGGAACCAAAACTCCATCGGTGACAGAATGGAGAAAAAAACCTTGGGAGAAACCAGGCTCAGTTGGGGTCAGTTCTCCTCTGACCAGACGAAACCAGTAGTTCAATTCCAGGCTGCAGCAAAGTCAGATTGTGCAGAAGAATCATCTGTTTCCTGTGGTCTTGTCCTGGTGGTCCTCTGAGACAAGGTCTTTACAGGGGATCTGTATCTGGGGCTCTAGTTGTCCTGGTCTCCGCTGTCTTTCAGGGATGTAGAGGTCCTTTCTAGATGATGATCTCCATCTGGTCTGGATACGTACTGGATACGGGTGGCTACGGTGACCTTGGAATAAGAGAGAAACAGACTAATGTTAGCATAGATGCAACATAAGAACAAGTACATGAGGTTTTATGAATTACCATGTCTGTTTTTTCACTGTGTTGCACGTTACCTGCCAAAACTCAAATGGAATCTTTAGCATCTGAATTTCCAATGCCTCACATTGAAAACTGTCAATTTTTGTCAGAGGTGGGACCATACTATGGAGAGTGTTTGTATTGGGAGGTGACGTCACTCAAAGACAACTGTGCAAAATGCTTTGAACAATGGAGGTTAAGGCACTACTAAAGGCAGCTGCCACTCCGAGAGATGTGTGATAAAGAACAGACAGTGCAACCCGGATCTCCCTATATTCTTGGCACCTCACACAATAAATAATTCTGTCATTTTTACCCCAAATGCAGCTACTATCCCCTGCTAACCGTTAGAGCCACATGGTACTATTGGTCAATATTCACCATTAACCAAATGCTTTTCACCGGAGGAATAAAATATAGGGCAAGATGCAACTAGGTAAATACGAGTAGAACTGCAATGTTGTTTGCTGACGTGCATCAGAGTGCAAACAGTGAGAGATTTGGGGTAAAAACTACAAAATATCTCCCAATACAAACACGCCCCATAGTATAGTCCCACCCTTGACACAAATTGACAGCTTTCTGTGTAAGGCATTTGAAATACAAATGCTTTTCAATTGAGTTTGGACTATTTCACAATGTATATGTCCACATGTGGAAAAATACAATTAAATATACAATTTGCAATTCCTTTTGAAAATAGTGCAGAATATCCTTACCTGTCCATTGATTATGATCAATGCCTGAGAGATCTGCTGGCATTTTTAAATCACCACGACAATTGGATGGGGTTTTGTGGACTCTGCTCAGTTAAGGAATTCCATGTTTGTTCCAACCTTTAAAATAAAGTTTAAAAAAAAGAAAAAATACAAATTTTTTTAATAACAGTGATTCAGTTCAATTAACTGTGTGAAGTTAATAATGAAATTGACCCATCATGATAATGAGTTAAATTCACCTATGAGTTGGTCTACAGAAGCAGAATTTGCTCTAGTGATTGGCTGGAAGGTGTGCTTTCAAACTGTCAATCAATGGGATGTTCCAGTCATTATAAATCACAGTTTTATGTTAATATGCTGGCTATATCAAACACACACAGTCACTGGCACAGATAAGGGAGATCACACTGCATGCGCACACAGACATTTCTATGACAAGTCACGTAGGTAAAACAGTCCATATATAAAAACTTATAGATGTACCAAAGTGATAAGGACAAGTCAAAAACACGATCTGGAAAATTAATATATGATGTTTACGCTCATAAATTAGGTACATTCTGGTGCAGCTTTAACTATAGCACGAAATACAAATATATGTGCGTTTAAGTTACGTGAGGGTTAACGTTAGTTGATTATCACAGAAAAACAATTATGTAAAATGTATAATAAACACGAACTTACCGTTAGACGCCTCAATAAGACTGCACTCGACGAGTTTTTCTCTCACAAATGTATCCATGCGCTTTTCTGACAGGAAAAAAAACACATTTTGAATTATAATTTGTATGTAAAAAGACTTTATAAACCACAAAAGCATCAAATCACTTCACTAACGCGGCCAGCGTCACTCGCTGTGCGTGCGCGCACTTTGAAATGCCCTGAGACGTCGATTCTTTTCCGGGAATCACTTTGTTCGAGAATTACTGAACCGGTTTACTTGAACTGGGTCGTCGGTTCTTTTAGACCTGCGGTCCGACTATATTGTACGTAATTTGTATGATTTAAATGTCGATATGGACAACTGCAGGCGTTTACATTAGAGCAGAAAGTCGTATTCACTTTTTGAACTAATTTGACTCACTTAAATATCAAATTCGCTTTTCAGTGTCAGAAACGATGGGTTACTTAACGTAATCCCAGGTTCTTTGATAACAGAGTGAGGTGTTTCACTATGGGAATCGCTTTGGGCGTGACCAACTACGGAAGCTCCTATGCCACCACGTCTGTCTTTGACAGACAGGTCGACCTGAGATCAGGCTCCGCCCCCACCTATATTACTCAGGTCGACCCCTACGAAGTCATTAAGAGAGATTTCTTCCCGTTCCTATGCAAGGAGGGAAGTGTTGGTGAAACACCTCACTCTGTTATCAAAGAACCTGGGATTACGTTAAGTAACCCATCGTTCTTTTTCTAACTTCGCTCGGTGTTTCACTATGGGAGATATAGACCACTCCCGGATTGCAACATACGCTATACCAATCATATGGGACTTGACGTGCTGACTCCTAACACTGCATGAGCTAAGGATGGCTCAGACACGTTCAGTCTATAAAATCGCACAAAAGTGTGCGGTGTGGCCCAGCTTGCTGCAGCACAGATCTCCTGGACCGAAACACCTCTGAGTAAGGCCCATGATGTCGCCATGCCCCTAGTTGAGTGGGCCCTTAAGCCCTCGGGAGGTTGGGAACCTCTGCATGCATATGCTAAGGAAATAGCTTCTACAATCCAGTGGGACAGTCGCTGACGTGACAATGGCTTCCCCTTGTGAGGAGTAGCCCATGACACGAACAGTTGGTCATTTTTCCTGAAACCTGCTGTCCTTTCTACGTACACACGAAGTGCTCGTACAGGACACAAGGCATTCAACCTCCCCTCCTCTGGAGAAGAGAACGGAGGAGGGTGAAAAGCTGCAAGATCTGTAGTTTGACATCTATATGACGAATCCACTACTTTAGGTACGAATGCCGGGTTAGGGCGAAAGGAAACCCTTGTAAACCCTGCAGAAAACTGCAGACAAGATGGGCTGACTGACAGTGCCTGTAAGTCACTCACCCTCTTAGCTGACACCAGCGCTAACAGTAGTGCTGTCTTGAGCGAGATAAACTTTAACCCTATAGCTTCCAATGGCTCAAAAGGGTGTTGAGAAAGGGCCTCTAAGACTGTAGACAAATCCCACAATGGGACCATTCGCCTGGCCCCTGGCCTCTTACGTCGTGCCCCCTTCATAAATCGACTTATTAAAGGGTGCTGACCTGCTGTCTTGTCACCAAAACCCACATGACAAGCAGATATAGCCGCTAAGTATACCTTTATTGTAGAAAAAGCTTTCCCTTTATCTAGCAGATCCTGCAGGAAACATAAAATGTCCCTCACTGAACATTGAAAAGGGACAATATGAATCCGTCCACACCATTCATCAAAGACTCGCCACTTATTACTATACAGTGAACGAGTGGAAGAGGCTCTTGCACTCTGTATAGTGTGTATGACCGATGGGGGCAGACCTGCTGCACTTAAATTCCACCTTTCACGGGCCAGGCCCAGAGAGCTATCCTGTCTGGGTGAGGATGGTAGATTTCCCCCCCCGCTTGTGACAGGAGGTCCCTCCGGGGAGGGAGGGGCCACGGCTGACCCGACAGTAGTTGAACAATCTCGGCCACCCAAGGTCTGGAAGGCCAACGTGGGGCTATCAGTATCAGCGACAATCCCATTTCCCTCACCCTGGCTAGAGTGGGTGAAATCAGGCTCAGAGGGGGAAATGCATACAGCAGGACATTTGGCCATTGGTGGGCTAAAGCATCCACACCCAATGGTGCATTTCCGTCTGCCAGAGAGAAGTACAGAGGACATTGGGCGTTTTCCTGCGAGGCGAAGAGATCTACGACCGCCTGGCCGTATCTCTGCCATATCTGCTTCACCACCTGGGGATGAAGCTTCCACTCTCCGTACAGGGGATTTCCTCTGGACAACAAGTCTGCCCCCCTGTTCAATATCCCTGGAACATGGGTTGCCCTGATGGATAAAAGACTTATGTCGCACCACACAATCGGCTCTTTTGCCAGCTGGTGCAGCTGAAGAGAGCGTGTGCCTCCCTGTCGGTTGATATAAGCAACCACTGTGGAATTGTCTGTTTTCACTAAAACATGCTGACCCCTGATGAAGCTCAGAAAATGTTTCAGCGCTAGAAACACTGCCAACAATTCCAAGTAATTTATGTGTTTGTGAATTAGCTGAGGGGGCCAAACGCCGTTCACAGTTCTGCCCATTAGAGTCGCTCCCCAGCCCTTTAATGATGCGTCCGTCGTCATAGTGACTCTCGACGACACTGCCCCCAGGGGAATCCCCGATCTGAGGGTCGCGGGGCTTTTCCAACGTCTGAGCGCTCTGACGCACGCATACGTCACTCTCACCTGTCGGTTGAGATGACGCCGAGAACACAGACGCAGATGCGCGACCCAGCGCTGAAAGTCTCTCATTATTAGTAGTCCCAGTCGTACTACAGATATCACTGAAGCCATTAAGCCCAGCATTCGCAGGCACAGTCTGAACGGGACAACTTTCCCCGTCTGAAAACGGGAGAGACATTGAGTGAATGACGCGATCCTCCTCTCTGTCAGAGTGACTCGATAAGAGAGGGAGTTTATACTGAGCCCCAGATATTCTGCGTGCTGAGCTGGCTCTAAGCGGCTCTTTTCCATGTTTATTCTGAATCCCAAGCTGTTGAGATGCAATAACACCATATCTGCGTCTTTGATTGCTTGCTCTTTCGACGAGGCGCAAATCAGATAATCGTCTATGTACGACAGTATTCTTATCCCCCTGTTTCTCAATGGGAAAAGTGCTGCTTCCACACATTTGCTGAATACTCTTGGTGCTAGACACAGACCAAAGGGCATTGTCTGAAATTCGTAAGCAGTGCCTCGAAAAGCAAACCTGAGATACTTCCTGTGAGACGGGTAAATATCTATGTGAAAATACGCGTCTGACAGATCGATCGTCACAAACCAGTCGTTCTGGCGGATGGATCGACAAAGTGTCTTGTGTGTCAACATTTTGAATGAATATTTCCGTAGGTGCTTGTTTAACACACGGAGATCTAGAATTGGACGCAGAGATATGCTCCCCTTCTTTGGGATCACAAAGTAACGGGAATAAAAGCCCTGACAGCTCACTTCCTTTGGCACTACTCTGATGGCTCGTTTTTCTAAAAGACAGTCTATCTCGGCCGTCAGGACGCGAGCTGACTCTCCCTCGGCCGCTGAGGCTATTATACCATTGAATCTGGGTGGTTTCATGGCAAATTGAAGCCTGTATCCCCGTGAAATCGTGTTTACAACCCACGGATGAGCTGCGCATGCGCGCCAACTGAGTATGCGAGCCGAGAGAGGTCCCCTGTATACTTCCCCAACGCCGGCGCGTTTTGATGACGTCATTACCGTCTCCGCGCTGACCCCTTCTGGAGGTGCGCGCGCTCCCTCCAGCGGAGAGGCTAGGGATACACATCTCAATGTTTGGATTTTTTTGCAATCTATCGCCCTCGGCTGACTGCCTGGCTGCGATAGTGAAACATTTATTGTGTTTAATGAGTTGGGGGAGCACGTCGCCCTCAGCCTGTGGCCTGGATGCGATAATGCATTTTTTATTAAACATTCCCCTGAACTGATGGGCGTTTGAAAACCCAGTGTAAGTGCTTGGTGACACTTGAGAACGTTTTGAACTTGATTGCTTATAGCTGGAGCCCTTACTGAACTGAGAACAACAGGGCTGGACCCCCTCTTTCTCTTTGCGGGCGGAGAGAGAAGTGACGGGGAACATTCGCGTGTCAGGTCGCACGCTTCTTCTTCCGATCCTCGGGGTGGGGTGGGCGGTTTCTCGCCGCCGCGGCCGCAAATGAATGTTTCCCCCCGGGTCCGGAGCCATCAGATCTCGGACGATAGCCCACTTGCTGTCCGCTGGGAGGCGGTCTCACACTCCTAGCTCCCGTCTGCCTTCCTCTCGCCGCAGCGGCTGCTGCAAAACCTTGCCGTGCTGGCTGAGAGGGTGGTCGCGGTGTTTGCTTGCGCGGTAAACAGAGGTTAAAGGCCTCGTCCTCCTGTTTCCTGAGGGTGCTGGTTTCTCTCATTTTCTCGAGAGCTGGTCCGAAAAGGCCCTTAGTTGGGTCGAACGCAGCGTCCATCACCTCAGCTTTTTGAGCGTCGCCTAAACCAGACAGGTTCAGCCATAACGCTCTCTCACCTGAAACGGCCAAGCCCATAACACGGCCACAGCCCTGAACCGCGCCACGAGAAGAGCGGAGAATTAGGTCGTTTACCACACATATCTCGTCCCAGAGAGCTGGGTTCGGCACTCCTGTATCTAATTGTCGCCCCATCTCCTCCAAAATCTCCGCCTGGTACGCTGACAGTAAAGTCACCGCGTTCAGCGAGCACACTGACTGCGCCGCATACTTGTACATCCTCTGATAGATGGACGCGGTCAGGCGCTCCATCTTGTTCGGCAGCGAAATTTGGGAAGAGGCAGAAATAGATCGACGATATGGATGGAGGTGATAGGCCACTGAAGACTCTATCGCTGGGGGTCCGGCCAGCCCCAGCTCTCCCATTCCTTGGATCTCAAGTTTAGAGCATCCCTTGGTCGGGAGCTTGCTCTTAAAGGGGCTACCCCAATGGCGGGACATCTCCTTCATGCACGCCGGCACGGCGGGTAGGAGTTGTCTCGTTGTGGTTAGAGCAGGCGGTAGCCTTTTCCCGTCATAAAGGTCCCTCTCTGCTCCCTCTGAATCCTGGGCCGCGGGCCACGCTAGGCCCAGTTTTGCCGCGGCTCGCTTGCATACCTCGTGCAGGTTACTGTCTGCCTGCGAGCCAGTGTCAGTCGCGCTAGGAGGTCTAGACTGCTGGACAGGGAAGAGAGAGTTGTCTTCCTCCTCCTCTTCGTCCATGTCCAAGTCGAGGAGGTCAGAGTTAGCATCGCCCTCTGCGTCCTCGTCTCCCGGCTCCTCATCCTCGTGTGCGAGAAGGCCATCGAACAGAGGAGGCATATCCGGGGATTCGGCTTCCATCATCTCAGCCCAGCTCGTCGTAGTAGCTCGCTGATGATCGTTAGCCTTAGTTTTCGCGATGGTTCCAGCCAGACATGGGTCCTGCTGACTAGCCACCGCCACTCTCAGCCTTCTCTCCAAAATTTTAACCGGCAATGACGCACAGTGAACGCACGTTTGTGGGTCCGCAAGCGACGTTTGAGCGTGCTTGGCGCCCATGCACACAATGCACATGGGATGGGGATCCCTGCCCGAGACGGTTGCTCCACATGATGATGGACACGGGCGGGGTGCGGGTTCCTTCTTCGACTCATTCCCTTTGGCGGGGGTAATGACTGTCGACATGACGGCTGGAGAGAGAAAGAGAGATTCGAAGACTCGTCGTAACACGTTAGTCCGATTAATGGTTCACAGGGTAGTTAGCCCTTTTCGCGGCTCGCCCTGACGCGTAAAGCCTATGGTGGCTTGACACCACTGAAAATCCTATCGTCGTGATAACACGCGATAATCTGAACAGAATAGCTCGCCTTGACGCGGACACTATTCGGTGTGACACTCAACACAGTACCAATCCAATCCACTGATGTCGCGTTCGGTAGCGTACCCCAATGACGGCCCGCCAGTTGAACAGTTAAGCGAAATCAGCGAAAAGTTCGGACTTGCTGAGAGAGCTTGTAGTCCCTCACGGGAAGAAAGCGAGAATGACTTCGTAGGGGTCGACCTGAGTAATATAGGTGGGGGCGGAGCCTGATCTCAGGTCGACCTGTCTGTCAAAGACAGACGTGGTGGCATAGGAGCTTCCGTAGTTGGTCACGCCCAAAGCGATTCCCATAGTGAAACACCGAGCGAAGTTAGAAAAAGAACTACTTTTTCCTCTATTTTCACAGGTATTCGCATATTTCAACCATCAGTCACTGTCTGAAACTTAATAAAACTTTATTAATCTGTCGTCTCAGATACCTTAACACGATTATGCGAGTCGCGTAACGTAGGTTGGCCGTTTGAGGTAAACAGTTCATCATTTAACGTAAATAATGTTGGCCTGTAGACCTTTAACTGTCATGATTCTGCCCTCGTGTCCTTGATTTTTCCTAGTCTTGAAGCAGGATCATGACAGACCCATGTTTTGTGTACAAGCGCATGGCCTTGTCTTTGGGCCATGTGCTTGTGTTGTCTCGTTCCCTTGCCCCGCCCCCCTTGTTAACCTAGTCGTGTCTTGATTGTCCTATCTGTAACACCTGTCGTGTCTTGATTGGTACCCCTATTTAGATCTCCTAGTGTGCTCTGTCTTGCGTCGGTTCATTGTACCTGTACCTCTGTGATTTGTGTGTTCCTCACCTGTGTTTGAGATATTGTATCCTGTATAACCGTGAGTGTTATTTGTAGTTAGTGTTCTCCTGTTTTGAGTCTTTGTTTATCTAGATTAATCAGTCCTGTTTTGTTATTGTTGTATCTGCCCTAGTCCTGTTTTCCCCCCTCGTGGGTTTTTGTTTTTCCCCTTTTTGTAAATAAACCCCTTGTTTTGAGAATCCCTGTCTGCACCTGAGTTCCTCCCTTACCAAGATCCTGACAGAATGAACCGACCACCAAGGAACTCAGCAGACAGGAGGCAATGCTGGATGGCATCAGCCAGCCAGCGAGGTTGTTTTGAGGGCTCTCGCCTTGTGGTGTTCCGGGGGACCAGGGGAGGTCGTTCCGGAGCGAGCGGGCGAGAGGAGGAGCTCCAGAGGTCCCCACCTACCCAGCTGCC
This sequence comes from Carassius gibelio, assembly GCF_023724105.1. Classification (NCBI taxonomy): domain Eukaryota; kingdom Metazoa; phylum Chordata; class Actinopteri; order Cypriniformes; family Cyprinidae; genus Carassius; species Carassius gibelio. The sequence goes on from NC_068393.1 coordinate 13,481,091, forward strand.
GGCGATCCCGGAGGGTCGTGTCCTGGCCGTAGCAACCCTGGGGGGTCAAGCAAGCCCCTCCCAGAGTCCTGAGGTGCCCTCCTCAGCCAGCAGTCTCCCCATGAAGCGAGGGAGACGGTTTTCATGGGAGTCGGCTTCAGAGTCTTCGGCGTCCGAGTCTGCCCTGTCCGAGACCAAACTCCCCCAACCCGCCTCTGACCCAGCTGTAGCCTCTGCACCGCGCCCGAGGAGGAAGAGGAAGAAGAAGGGGCCTGCCGGTCCTGTGACCCTGTATCCTCCCGTGCCAGCAGCGGTGAGCGCTGGCGTGCCCGTGCCAGCAGCGGAGAGCGCTGGCGTGCCCGAGCCAGCAGCGGTGAGCGTGCCCGAGCCAGCAGCGGTGAGCGTGCCCGAGCCAGCAGCAGTGAGCGTGTCCGAGTCAGCAGCGGTGAGCGCTAGCGTGCCCGAGCCGGGAAAGAAAGCTGTATGCAAGTCGGCAGTCGTGAGAGCGGAGGAGAGAGCCGCGGCCGACTCTGCAGCCAAGACTCTTGTACAGTCGGTTTCATCTCATAAGGAGATGCCAATTGTCCTAGCTGCTAAAGCATTTTCTGATTATTTGTCCCGTCTTGTCCAAATTTTAGAAATCCCCGTCAGTCCTGTCTTGTCCCCTGACCCTGTCCCCAGAAGTCCCAAATGTCCAGCCGTTGTCTCCCCGTGTCCTGTTGATGTGGCCCCGTGTCCTGTTGATGTGGCCCCGTGTCCTGTTGATGTGGCCCCGTGTCCTGTTGATGTGGCCCCGTGTCCTGTTGATGTGGCCCCGTGTCCCGTTAATGTCCCCCCGTGTCCTGTGGTCCCCCCGTGTCCAGTAGATGTTGTCCCCCCGTGTCCAGTAGATGTTGTCCCCCCGTGTCCAGTAGATGTTGTTCCCCCGTGTCCAGCTGTCGTCTCCCCGCGTCCTGTAAGTCTTGCCCCGCGTCCCGTAAGTGTTGCCCCGCGTCCCTTGTCTGCTCCTGTCATGTCCCCTGTCAGTTGTCCTGAGACCCCTCCCCGCCCCTCACCACCCAGACCTGCCCGTACCCCCCGTCGTCAGCCTTCGTCCTGTCCTCCTAAGATTCCTACCCCACCCCCCCGCCCTGGTCTGTCCCCCATGAACTTTGTGGTCCCGCCCCCTCCCCTTCCCTGTTTGTTTTTTTTGATTTGTCACCCCAACCCTGCTGTTGTGTACTCATGTTTGCCGTTGTTATTATTTGTCATGTCTTGTTGGTTTGTGTCTGTGTCCCAGTCTGTCATGTCAGTCATGTCCCGTGTTTGATGTTCCCTTGAGGAGCGTCTGGAAGCCGCTCCTTAAGGGAGGGGTTCTGTCATGATTCTGCCCTCGTGTCCTTGATTTTTCCTAGTCTTGAAGCAGGATCATGACAGACCCATGTTTTGTGTACAAGCGCATGGCCTTGTCTTTGGGCCATGTGCTTGTGTTGTCTCGTTCCCTTGCCCCGCCCCCCTTGTTAACCTAGTCGTGTCTTGATTGTCCTATCTGTAACACCTGTCGTGTCTTGATTGGTACCCCTATTTAGATCTCCTAGTGTGCTCTGTCTTGCGTCGGTTCATTGTACCTGTACCTCTGTGATTTGTGTGTTCCTCACCTGTGTTTGAGATATTGTATCCTGTATAACCGTGAGTGTTATTTGTAGTTAGTGTTCTCCTGTTTTGAGTCTTTGTTTATCTAGATTAATCAGTCCTGTTTTGTTATTGTTGTATCTGCCCTAGTCCTGTTTTCCCCCCTCGTGGGTTTTTGTTTTTCCCCTTTTTGTAAATAAACCCCTTGTTTTGAGAATCCCTGTCTGCACCTGAGTTCCTCCCTTACCAAGATCCTGACATTAACAGTATTGTTGCTGCAAAAAAAAGTTATAATTCTGCCAATTTAAAATAATTATTATTGAAAACATTAAATAAACTTACCTTAAAACAGTTGAAAGCCGTGGCTTTGCCCCGTTGTTCTTCCAAAGTGACAGTTGGGGAGCGATTTAAACATCTTCAAGGCGCGTTAAATAACCCAGCGCTGGCCTGAAACAACCCAGCGACGCAACCCAGCAGGTTTAACCCAACATCTGGTAAACTGAAACTACCCAAAAGTGTTTAAAAATAAATAAAATAACCCAACAAAATGACCCAACAGACTCAACCCAGCATTTTGGGTCAAAAAATAACCCAGCCGTTTTTAGAGTGTAACTGAACATAATAGTGTAGAAACACATAAGCCTAAATATTTCATGAATCTTTCCTTACTGTATTAACACATTTCCCAAGACCTGAACCATTTAAACCCATCATACTATTGTTTCAGTCGGTATGATGAGATGAGAGCTCTTCTTTTGTTCAGGTATTTAGGTTATAGGCGACGCCCGTGACTCGCAGTCTTCAGTGAGAGCGCGAGACTGCGCTTCACACGCACACGCGCGCTCATTGTGGACTGCAACCAGAAAGAACGGATCGCACAACGGAGAACAGGTGATCACTTTCGCTACTCTTTTTCTCTTGAATGTTTGTTATTGTGAGCTGTTTGGTGAAACACAGATTAACAATTCTGCCTCATTTAAACTATTATAGGTCAGTAGATATTAATTCAGGATTTTATAGCCTAGCTGCATTAAGTATTTAATTGTGTTAACGGTGTAAAATTATTATTGTATATTAAGCAATTATTGAAACGTATTTATTGCTCATATAAAGTAGCCTACTATATGAGATGCATATTACAGTTGCTTCCAAAGTGAATAGTTTCAATAGTTTTTAATAAAGTGGAGTCTCTGTATAAGGAAGAACAAGCCCTGATTCCCCAATGAATTAATCATGTCACTGTTTACACAGACTAATGAGAGAAAGGGGTGAAGCTTTGATATTTTTAGGCTTCTGAGCAGCACTGGCATGCACAGCATGGGACGCTGAAATGAATAAAGATAATACGAACACGATCATCTGCATATGCAGACTTTGAATAATTAAGTGCATGGGAAACAGACAGACACTTATTATTTGTCCCATTTTCTGGTAAATTAAGCTGTGCTTCAAAGAGAAATGTGTTATTGCAGCAACTTTCAAATGATTGCATTTTCTTTTCATGGTAAATTGGTTATGGGAACTAATGTTTAAAGGAGACTTTCCTGAAGTTTATCAGTGTTTTAGTGCCTCCTGCAATTTGTAATAGCTATTTTCATAAAACCGTGCTACCATATATGATGATTTTACATCTGAAAAAGTTCAACTAAACTGAATCATGTCCCAGTAAATCTTTCCAACATCCTCAGGCTTTATCTGTAGCATCCAAATCATAAGCTCTTGGTTAAATCTCCAAGTTTTGCCGCTCGTATGTAAATGCAGTTGGGAAATGTTGGCTTTATCACAACTCTAGTCTGTCAGTACATGAAAGCTAAATTCGCTTGTTTAATTGGTCACACTCATCTGCTCAGTGTGTATAATCCATTTTCTGAGGATAAAAATCCCTTGGCTTTGATCAGTTCTCTTCATCCTCATCTCTAAGATGCTTAGAAAAAATTACAGTTAGAGCGAATGTGCTTGCATGTCTGTTTGAATATTATATTGTAACAAGTCAGATAGGGAATATAACACTTTTAAACTCCCCCAGACACCATTGCTTATGCAGAATCCTTGCCCAACATATATTCAGTGCTGTCCAGTGGTGTCAAGATCAAAGACCCAATGTAGAGCCAGGCGCGACTCCCAAAGCTCTGCAAATGTTCACAAAAGGAAGAGCAACATAACATTGAATGGTCTGTCAAACTGCTTTGCTTTGACTTATTTCAAGACATTATTTTTCCTACAAGCTTATGGTGAGACCAGGTGGTTTATTGAAGATCTTATGTTTGAACATAGAGACATTTTTTTTTGCCCATTTGCAGTCTCAAAAGCCAGTAACTCAATCTAAATATTTTTTTAAAATGCTTAAAATAAGAACAGATTTGTGGTTCTTTTCACTGCAATTTATCAGGCCATATAATCTTTATATTAATAAAGAAAAATCATAATCATATAAAATAAATTATATGAAATAATTGATTTTTGTGATGACAAAGCTGAATTCTCACCAGCCATTATTCTGGCTTTATTAACATTATAAACATCTTTTTAGTGTCACTTCAGTCTAATAATGCAAGGAGGAATTTATTCCAAATAAAAAAAAATAAAAAAAAATCTTGCACACCCAAAAGATTTGAATAGTAGTATGGTATGTAGTGATTCATTATTGTTTAATGCTGTATTATTCGTTTAATCTTTTCTACTCCTAGAATGGTGGCTTTATGTTGGTATTTCGGCTCATTTCTCCTCCTTGACTTGGTGACCATGACACTGAGCACCGAAACGGGCCAGGGTTCAGCCATGGAAGTCTTCAGAGACAATGTCATTATCCCACCCAGGCCAGAGGCTTCCAAACATCAACACAGTCATCACAGGAAGCAAAGAGGTCGCAAGGAGAGGATGACAGCAGGACAGCTCAGAGAAAGGCCCCACATTACTGTGTTCCACACCCAAAATGAAGGGCCAGACCTGGAGGGCCTCAGTCCCGTCCGCTTAGAGATGGAGCCAGGAGATAAAAGGCATGTAATCACTCCAAAAAAGAGCACCTACATGGGGTTTGAATCTTTAATTCCAGAGAAAATTAATATCTCTCCTGGTGCTGAGACTCCAGAGAAGCCAATGAGACGTCCCACTGGTCGCAATATGTTTAGAGGGAACATCGTTAGGACTCGCGATGAAGGTAAAAGAAACTCTCAAACTTTCCAAAGTAAAAATCCTTTATGAATATCCTGCCACTTTTTAATTATCTGCTTGGCATTTTCTTCGCATAGTGTCTTTGGCATCTGGGAAGAAACGGAGGGTTTCCTTTGATCAAAGGCTCAATAAAAACTCTTTTGGGAGTCCCACAGAGCTAGTGTTCCCTGCAGCCACCGCTGGCTCCTTCATATCGCCAGAAACTGCAGCAGTTGGTGGGGAGCCCTCCACAAAGCCAACCCCCTCCAGTAAACCACAGGTAACCATCATCTAGCAGTTCAGTGTTTTCAGTCACACTTATTAAAAAAGATCTCAGCTTTTAATGTCTAGAAACAGGATTGGTAAAATTTAATCCCAATGACTCATACAATTAGGGGTAATAGGTTCATGCCATCAGTTAAATCCACATATGAATAAATTTCATGTTTTTTTGGCTCAAAATGGTATCTAACAGACCAGGATTAACAAATGATTTACATTCATATGAAAAAGTGTCATTTGAACCCCTCATATAGTGGCACGAATACTTTATATGATGTTTTGTACCTCAGGTTGGAATTTATTCAGGTGGAGATGTGACGCCAACTTTCAACATGGCATTCTTCGACTGGACTGATTATGAAGATATGAGGCCTGCTCACAAAAAACTATTTTCTAAGAAGCGAGGTAGGTCACTGCTCTACATATATAAAATAAATACAGATATGTTGTTTCTGCTTTAATGTTGGGAGATTTCGTTTTTAAGTATGCTTGCTTTGAAATGGTGACCTGAGAAAATTGGTGCATGTTTTGCAATATATGCTACATTGTTTATCAGAATAATTTGTAAAGCTTTACATTTGGGACCACATGAAATAGCCATTTAGCACTTTTAGGCAATTTTTTCCCATCAATCTCTGCATGGAAAACATCAAGTGTCAAATTCCCTAATGTGTAAAAATTAAATGTAGTAAATGTTATTAAGATGTTTTAATTCTTGTGTCTTTTGTATTAGGTGTTGATAAAATACAAATAAATTAATAACTCCATTGCTCTATTTCTATCCAGGTTCTGACAAACAGGCCACAAAAAGCCCCAGCACTGAACTTGTGACTCTTGCATCAGATAAGAGCTGCAAACATCATCTAGACTGTCTGCCAGGTGACTTTTCCCACATGCATTTCTCTTTGTAATTTGAGTATTTAAAATATAATATACTTCCACGCAGAAGATTTTTTTTATAGTATTTCTATTATTAAGAACTTTTGAAATTGCTCATAAGTGACAGTAAAGTCATTTATAATGATACAAAATATTTATATTCCAAATAAATGCTGTTCCTTTTAACTTGCTATTAATGAAATAATGTTTCTTGAGGACCAATTCATCATATTGGAATGATTTCTGGAGGATCAAATGACACCGAAGACTGAAATAATGGCTGCTGAAAATTCAGTTATTTTAAATTGTGATAATATTTCAGAATATTACTGTTTTACTTCTTTCAAAAACATAAAAAAATCTTACAGACCCCAAACATTTTGAACAGTAGTATCATTCAAAGTCATAAGATCAGAAAGTTATAAATGAAATGAAATGAAATAAATGATGACACCATTTTTAACTCTTTTTCACGAACTTTCTCAGGGTCTTGCTGCAATCTCAGAAAACATGTATGTGAACTTCACAATCGCGGCTTTAACAACAAGTGCTATGATAGCTGCATGTGTGAGGAAGGTGAGCTTTTTGTGACAGTTTTTGGACTGATTGTTACTCATGCTGACAAAATAAAAACTGTATTTAAAATGTTCCTTCCCTGTTTTTACAGGGCTTCGGTGCTATGCTAAATTACACAGGCCTTACCACATCACACGCAAAAAGGGACAGTGTGTTGATCCTGAGGGTATAAGCTTAAACCGTGGCATGTTCATTATTGTTTAAACAAGGCAGGAGAGTTTATCTTATTTTCCTTTCTAAATGCATGTGATTATATTTTCCACTGTGTTGGAACATTTTATATTAATTCTTATCCATGTTTATGTGTATCCTACGATTGCTTTCAGCTATAATTGTTTCTGAAATTTGTAAAAGAGCAATATGCATAAGACTGATTAGGATATTTGCAGGAGAACCTGCAAGCCTAGCTGATTCAAATTAATGAAAAATGAGCTGCAGTGTTATGATATGTGTGATATTAAGATTGAGAGACGTGTCATTGTTTTTAACAAATGTATTAAAAAGTTATTGCATGTAGACATAAGTAATTGGATGTATTTTGTGTTCATGTGGTTGAGTTGAGTTCACAGTGGAACAGCATTGAATAGATGGACTTGAGCATGCAAAGAGTCTATTTAATGTGCGACTGCAGCATCTGTCAGGTCCCCAGCTTCCAATCAGATGAGCAGATTTGGAATGGACACACAAAGGACACAAGAGAGATCTCCATTGCACATTATTAAACCATTAAATTTTCCTTTCAGCTCAAATCTGAATTACTCTACAATTACTTTTTGCTATGCTGAAATAATGCTTACCATCATGTTCACTGACAGCCATGTATTTGTTATTATTAAGTGTACAATGGGTTGTTGATTAAAAATAGGGCCCTTTTCCACATCTTGAGTGAATCAACATTTTATTTTTATTTTTAAATTGTACGACATTCAGCCTTTTCGTTGCATGATAAAGATTGCTTTCATTAAACTTAATGAGATAAAAATATTATTTTATTTTATATTTTTATAGAACATTATCAGCTTGGCACATTTGATTTCATCATAAGGAAACAATAATGTGTGTACGTGTGTATGGTTTTAAATAAATATATTAAATATTAATATTATTATATACTTCTATTATATTATTATTTCAATTTGAGAAAGCTTGAAATGATTCCCTGCGTTTTCAGAATCTTACTACTAATAATAATAATAACAACAACAATAGTAGAATAATTTAATATTTTAAAATTAAAGTCGCACATCAGGATTAATTAATACACAGTTCAATGAGCATGAAATAGCTGTCAAACCAATTAGTAAGCAAGTCAACGTGAGCTCTGAAGTCACGCGAGATTTCTCCGCGAGATCTTGCTGTTTTCAACATGGCAGGCAGCAAGTTGGTGCTGGAAGGGAGGATAAGTATTATTAGCTTTATCTCAGGACTGGGCGTCATTATAATACCTTTACTTGTAAAATTCGGCGCTCACATTGACTGGATTTTCGATTATCTCACGGATGTGAACGGGAAAATAGCCATTGCGGCGTATATCACAGTTATCAATGGCTTCCTGCTAATCATGTACAAGGGACCTTTATACAAGGTAAGACTCAGAGAGACAGTCTGAATCAGATGTGCTGTACAGATAGAGCACATGTGTAATCACCACTGTCTAGTGCTATATACGTGTTTGAAATTAATAAAGATCTAACGAATAAATATATCTAGATGTGTAGTTGCAAAGGTTTCTGTCACTGGTAATTCCCTGTGTGCAGGTATAATCCTGTTACATCAGCTCTCTAATGGGATCTCCTATAGGTTTCTTTGTCAATACAAATAATCTCTCCAAGAAGACAGCTTACTGTATGTGGGTTTGCAGAATCAGGATCTGGCTCACAATTTCCTGCCTTTTTGTTTAATCAGGTGGCTGTTCGAGCCTGCTTTCTTGGATTTGCCTTCGGATGTGGTCTCATTTTAAGTTTTGCAGATACAACATGGACACACTTTGGCTGGTAATTAAACCTTTTTTTCTGAAATGGGTTAGATCTGTTTAATTTACACATTTAACATACAGTGGTTGCCAAAATTATTAAAGACATGAAGATAAGACATGAAGATACAGAACAAACTCGGACTCCATCTGCAAACAAAAATCTCACTGGATTATTACAATTCATGGCAAAATTAATGTATGGAAATGTAAACTGATATTTCCTTCTGACACACTACAGCAAAAGATAGAAGTAACTGAATTAAAACCATTTTTGGCTGCTTAAAATATTAGTGTTCTAATAATTTTGGCCACCGCTGTAAATAAGGACCGTAAACAAGTATGTATGGTTTTTACAAGAGAATGAATTTTGCTAGATTAATGTAATAATGTCAGTCTTTTTGTTTTGTTTCACTAGGTATATGTGTTCACTGTCATTTTTTCACTACTCCGAGTACCTGGTTACTGCCATGATCAACCCACGCAGTCTGTCTCTAGACTCATTCCTGCTCAATCATAGTGTTGAGTACATAATAGCAGCTATTTCCTCCTGGATAGAGTTCACTGTGGAACAGCTCCTTATTCCAGGTTTGATACGATCTAGGCCAGTGATTCGCAGCCAGAGTTTAGTTATGCTGTCAAACCTATAGAGCTTAGCACATTCAGTTAAAACTAAAAACTGAAACCTAATAATGTAATATAATATAATTGCCAAAGCTTTTTTTGTTTGTTTATTTTAGAGTGATTTGAAAATAAATTATTCTAAATTGTACAGAATTATTATTGTTATTATTATGAATTATTTTTCACATTATTGAAGTGAAGCGATTTCTTAAGTTTCCAGATGACTGAACTGAAACTGAAACTGAAATCCAGTTTGTTTTCCCCTGCAGAGATAAAGCAGGTGAGCTGGCTCTCTCTGGTGGGTCTGGTGATGGTGCTCTGTGGGGAGAGTCTGCGCAAAGCTGCCATGTTGACAGCAGGATCCAACTTTAACCACATAGTGCAGAATGAGAAGGCCCAGACCCACATGCTGGTCACCACTGGAGTTTACGCTTTCTTCAGACATCCTTCCTATGTGGGCTGGTTTTACTGGAGCATTGGCACTCAGGTTCTTCAACCATTATTTCAATGGAAGTTATATTTATAGTGAATGACGCTGGAAATATTGTTCTAAAGTAACTGTAGAAATTATATATTTTTTAAATTTATTAAAAGTGTAATAATAATACAAATAATATTGATAATTATTATTTTTGTGTGTATGTATATATATATATATATATATATATATATATATATTTATAAATTTTGTAAAGAAGTTTTGTGTTCAACAATACTATATATACAGTATATTTGATAAAAATACTGTAAAACCAGTTATATTGTTAAATATTATTACAATTTAAAATAAGGGTTTCTTATTTAAATAAATTTTAATTTAATTTCTACGATAGCAAAGCAACATTTTCAGTGTTCGTTATTCCAGTCATCAGTGTCATATGATTTCATCATATTCTCATATGCTAGCTGATCTGGTGCTTATTATCAATGTTGAAAAATGTTTTTGCTTCTCAGCATGTTTGTGGAAATCTTGATACCTTGATATTCCTCGATGAATATAATTTTTTTTAATTTTATTTTTTTATTGTTCGATCAATTTAATGTGTCCTTGTTAGGAAAAAGTATTTTTATAAATCATTCTTTTTAATGTAGTTTATCTCAGTTTCCACAAAAATATGAAACGTCAAATATGGTTTTCTACATTGATAATAAAAAAAAATGTTTCTTGAGCAGCAAAAGCCTGGAGTAATGGCTGCTTAAAATTCCAATAGAGAACAGTTATTCTAAATTGTAACATTTCAAACCATTAGGGTTTTCATAGTTTCGATCAGACAGAAGTATCCTAATTGAGCCTTCTTTTTAAAAACATACAATCTTAACTATTCCAAACTTTGGACGGACAATTAAGTTGTTAGTCTAAATAAAAAATGTTTTCTTTAAACCTGTTACAATATCTTGCTTCTCCTTTTCCCCAGATAATGCTGTGCAACCCAGTATGTATTCTAGGATATACATTCGCCAGCTGGCGGTTCTTTCGAGAGCGGATTGAGGAAGAGGAGATCTCTCTCATCCATTTCTTTGGAGAGGACTACATTGAGTATAAGAAGAAGGTCTTTACTGGCTTGCCCTTCATCTCAGGGATCAAAGTTAACTCCTAAAGCTGTACTGCATTGAACGGAGGAAATAGCCTGAAAGTGCACACCTGGACACCTCTGACCGGCACTCGGAGCGAGCTAGTTGCCTGGTGGCATCATGTCTAGCCCTTTGGGGGTGGCACAGATGTATAAGGTGGCAGCACAGTAAAACTGACTCGTCTGATCTGCTCTGAGACACTATGGTCTGCTCTGAGCAGGGTGAAGCTTCCACCCTCAACACCATCAGAGATACTAGTACACAAACACCACATTCTCTACTGCACTTTCTGATCTTACATTCTCTCTGTCTTCTACTCATTTACATACCAGTCATCTGTCATGTATCCTCATATTTACAGTCTTTGCACCATGTAATTTCATACGTTGGTTTAGTTTTTCTTGTCTTTTTTTTTCTATTCTTTTTTAAATCCCCCGGTTTTGTGGTTAGAATCTTTAAAATTGAGATTCAGGACATTGGTTTGTTTCTACTTATGACATCCAGAGTTTTTCACTAGATATTAAAATCTCTTGCAGTATTTTTATTCAGATAGGCTTTAAATTGAACTTACTGCAGTGGACATTTAGTCATTGTCCATTTTGTGTAAGGAGTATATCAGAAATCTCTTTTTGCCGGTCTACACATTTTAAAACCCATTTCTGGAAATCTCCAAGTATCTGTGATTTGTTTATGCTGTTGGAAAATTTTAATATTATGATTAGAAAAATAAAAATATATGATAAATTACAGGCATAGTTCCTCTTTTGATTATTTGTCAAATGCATTAGTCTCTTTTCATCTTCACTCCCAAACTCATTCATTCCCATATCCATGTCTTGTCACTTTCCTTCGCACTTGCATGATAATTCAACAATAAAATCTATTTCTAAGAAGGTAGGATTCAGAGGGCCGAACGCGAGGGGTTATGCTGTATCCAAAGTCTTAATCTTTCTGATTTTACATTTCTGGGAGGAAGGCTCCACTCTCCACCTGGCATGATGTAGCTTATATAGACATTGGGTAAAGAATAGGAATTTCTTGCACACTTTTAACCAATGACGAGCACTGTAATATATGTGTACAGGTAATGGACATTCGAACACATGCAATAGGTTTTTATGATGTAAGAGTTGCGCAACGCTTGTGCAAAAAGCTAATGGAAGAGGACCACCCTACCTCTCAGATAACTGCACTGCTTACATTATTAACATCTTCAGCAAAATGTAACAAACCTTTAAAATAAACACTGAATATAATGTTTATTTGACATTACTGTGATTCTCTGAAATGCAAGCACAGTGAACTAGTAGTTTTGTTCTTTTAAGCATCTGTAAATTAGTATTAGTATATATAGATTTAATGTAAGTGCTTATAAGCTTATTTTTTGGGGTAAACCGAGCTGTTTGTATCAGCATAAAAGCAGTTTCACAGTGGTATCTCTTTGCAATTGGCTTTATCTGTGATGTTCTTCTGTATGTTTGGCCTGTAGTAATCCTTTTTCTTGGGATTGGTCTCTTCTGATAGGCTGTTTAGAGTCCGGTTGTCCTCAGTGTCCCAGGACAGCTCATTACTGTATTGGTGAAGCATGGAGTAGCTGTTTTATTTCTATAGCACAATTAAAAACAACCCACGTTAACCAATGTGCTTTACCAACAACTAAAACCACAAGCAATAAGACAAAAAACAATTAAAATCATAGTAAAGTACCATAAAAGAAAGTTCTTCAACGTAATAAAAACAGTAATATACAATGGGAGATGCTTAGAGTATTAAATGCTTTATAAGAACTGAAAAGTTTTTAACTTGGATTTAAAACCAGACAAGGATGAAGCCAGTCTAATCGAAATGGGCAAATCATTCCAAAGTCTTGATTCTTAAAAATGAATAACTGTGTGTTTGTGTCTACTTTGAGAAATAGCTGGGACGCACCTGGGCCATGTGTCTGCAGCAGAGGTGCTGTCCTCAGAGATTTTCAGCATGATCTCTGTGCATTCATCTTGAGGCTCCTTCAGCCTGTTAAAGATCAAATTAGACTGAAAAAAAAAACCACATAAAAGCCCTAGTATATATATGAGTATGGGTGAGTCCAAAATCAGCTTGGCAAGTGTCAAAATGTGTTTGTTTCCATTTTAATATGCTTAAAATTTCAGTTTTGTCATTGCAGTAATAAATTCTATTTTAAAATATATTAAAATGGCAAACACATTTAATGCAATGTTTCACAATAGAACCATTTTACTTTTACAGATCCCTAACTTTTGAACATTTGTGTATACGGTATAGATTATTAATAGTACTCTATAAGTGATGAGAATGATACTGTACATCAAGCTCTCCAGTACCTGGGCTCGAGATGCTCTTTCACTTTTGCTATGGAGTGAATGTACTATTAGTCTGGAAATAGTGGTCAAATAGGAGTTCTCCTGTTTTAACTGAAGCAGATCATGAATTTGTGCTGAAAAGAAAAGGTAACGTCAACAAAAAGACAACTAAATATGGTAACTCCAATATAGCTGCAGTGAGAAGATAAATCTTTTATATATAAATAATATATAAATATAAAACGCATTAATATACTTACACACCTTCATAAATCTCCTGTTCATTTGCCACCCTTTGTAATGTCTCCTCCCAAATCTAAAAACAAAATGGATGGCACAGTGAGCTGTGTTCTTCACATCCTCCTAATGTCAGTAGGCTATTGGAAAGTATTGGCATCTCACCTCCTCGAACATGGCCCACATGAGCTCGACTGAGGAGTACTCTGATGAGATCTGTCTCTCCACCTGAACAGACCTCTCCAAAATCTCATTCATGGTGTCAGGTTTGCTGAGTGAATGGTTCTTGGTCAGGTCTCTGTGAATCTCCTGCACCTGGTCTTTGAGTTTCTGGATTCCCATCTGTAAAGTCTAGTTGAACAGACATGGAGAATTTGTCAGTTGCAGTACAATATTTTATATATAAAACTTTTTGTCCTATGGAAATATGTGTTTAGGGGTTGGACTTTATGGTTACATATTATAATATCATTTTAATTTGTTACAATAGCCTGGAAAAAGGCTAAAAATAAAATTAAATGGACTGAAGCTTACCCTGTAGCTGTTCTCGTAGTTGCAGCAGAGCTCCATAAAGGGCGTCTCTCCACCCTCCACTAGCAGGTCATTGGTGCTGATGTAACGGTGTGAAGTCGGCCTGTGCACCACTGAGGAGCACACTGACATGTCACTCATGGCTGGAGAGTGACACTGCACTGACAGAGATGATTGCATCCTGCTGGATGATGATAAAAAGATTAACTGAATATGTTTAAGTGTTGCTTTTTTAATTAGCAAATTTAGTCTTCTAGTCTAAACAGACTCACAGTCTACTGGCATTTCCCAGACCTAAAGCCACACTCCCTGTAGTGGATACTGAACGCCATTGCCCCAACAGCAAGACTGGCTCCAGGCAGCGAGCGAACTCAGAGCTATACTCTGTGTTTATCTGCATAGACAGATTACAGCAGATATAACTTGTGCAACGATTTATCTAACTAACTTTATTTGAATTTAGTAAACTAATCTTACTGCGCTGTGCTGGTCTAAGTCTGTGTGGTAGTTTCATTATCTTCTTTAGTCTCTCCATTAATTGCTTGCTCTCTCCATTAATAGTCCATGTGTCCATGTTTGTTTTAACTCAGAGGGAGTGTCAGCCACGTTAAAAAGGTTAACAGCTTAAGTCATTTGTGGATTAATACTTATGGTACTCAATACTCAAAACTTAAATGATTCAGTTTGAATCGGTGAACTGGTTCAAGAAGAACCAGTTAAATCGAATGATTCGTTCTCAAACCGGATATCACTAAAATTGAATGCACTCACAACAGACCCAGAAGAGAAGATAGTGCTGAATAAAGTCGTGGTTTTTGTTTTTTTTTTGGACAAAAATGTATTTTTGATGCTTCAACAAATTCTAACTGACACTCTGATGTCACATGGACTACTTTGATGATGTTTTTCTTCCCTTTCTGGACATGGACAGTAGACCGTACACACAATTTCAATGGAGGGACTGAAAGCTCTCGGACTAAATCTAAAATATCTTAAAATGTGTTCCGAAAATGAACGGGTGGTCTTACGGGTTTGAAACGACATGAGGGTGAGTTATTAATGACATAATTTTCATTTTTGGGTGAACTGTTACGTAATTGTGCATGGCGCTCTCTTCTTCATCCACGTTGGCCCTGACCTCTCCAATCATGGCTTTGAGCAGAATAATGTCTTCTCCTGCTGATGTCTGAAGCTCCTTAACAGCCTGAGGAGAGTGAAATGACTTCAATAGGTTCTTCCCAGCTCCACACATTACAGACACAGATGAAAGAACACATTACAGTTGAAGAAAAGAATAGGAGAGAAACTTGGCTTGGTCCAATTTTTCACAGTCTTGTATATATCCTGTCTCAATATCAATGCAGTGTGCTCTGTTCTCCCTATGGAATTAGACAAACCCAGATTATTTTGAAATCAGATGTCCGATATGCTAATTTTATGCTCTGTGAGTTCAGTTTTTAACTCACACTTTCGTGTCTCTGAAGCAGTTGATGCAGAGCATGGACTTTTTCTCCGTTGAAAACATGATGTAGACTTCCTCATGGAGGGCTGCAATCGGACAGAAACTGCTTGAATCTCAAAGCTTTAGCATTAAAGACTTGTTTTTGTATTTTAAATTGTATTCATTTATATTTTGCTGGGGAAACGTGAGAAGTGGTTTAAGTCATTCAAACACACACCACATTTTTTGTGGGCTTCTTTGATGCACTTTGCCAAGGAGACAATCTCGTGACAGGAAAACATCTTGGCTTTGTGGGTGGTTTCCCTGCAGTCTCGACACAGTGGCTAGCAACAAGTGTTGCAATAATACATTGCATCCACATCCTGGGGTTTGTGACAGAACATTTAAATACGTAACCAGAAAAAATCAAATCTTTAAAAAAACAAAACAAAAAAAAAACCACATAAATAAAAATCTTGACATTCGGACTTACAAAATACTGATATACTGAATTTAATGCTCAAACACTATTACTGAATCTACAGCATGACTCTTACAAGCCAATTCCTTTTAGTGAATCAATAAAGTACAGCGCAACTGCTGTTGTCCAATTCCTTAACAAATTGTTCTAATGACTCTTTGCTTGACTCTAATGGTTATTTTCAGTGGATCTAACACATACTTAGGTAAGTGTTGTTCATATGACAATGTGTTAAAGACACTAACACTTTATGCACTTAGTAATATTTTCTTAAAAAGTACATTAATAAAATATGTTTTTTAATTTGTTTAGTATTGTTGTTTAAGGTACACTCTCAGAAAAAAAGGTACAAAAGCTGTCACTGGGGCAGTACCTTTTCAAAAGGTACACTTTTGTACCTTTTTCCTAAAATGTGGACTCTTTAGGTACCAAGGTGTGCCCCAGTGACAACTTTTGTAACTTTTTTTTGAGAGTGTATAGGCAAATTATTGGATTTAATTTATGCCAGCACTTAAAAGTCTTTGACTTAATTAGTCCCTATAAACCCTATACCTTTCTTAGAATCGCATTCGGATCTGCAATTCCAAAAAACAACCAATGTTTCACTAGGATACATTTGTTGCAAATATACTTATCCTTGGGCCATCAAAGACGTAGATGAGTTTGTTTATTTTATCGGAACATATTTGGAGAAATATAGCATTGCATCACTTGCTCACCAATGGATCATCTGCAGTGAATGGGTGCCGTCAGAATGAGAGTTTAAAAAGCTGATAAAAACATCAAAATAATCCACAAATAATTGACATAACTCCAGCCCATCAATTTATGTCTTGTAAAAAATCTTGTATCTTGTTAGAAACAAAACAAGTTAGAGTCCGCCTTTAGTTACTATGCCGCCCGCAGTTGGAATCAGCTTCCAGAAGAGATCAGATGTGCTAAAACACTAGTCACATTTAAATCTAGACTCAAAACTCATCTTTTTAGCTGTGCATTTATTGAATGAGCACTATGCAATGTCCGAACTGATTGCACTGTATTTTACATTTTCAATTTTTTTTTTAAATGTAAAATAATTTTCTATTTATAACTGTTTTTTAATTCCTTTTAAATAAGTCAATTTTTAAATAATTTTCAAAGTTTTAAAATTACTTGTTTAATTTTTTTTATTATTTTTCTTCATGTTTATTTTACTTTCTTTTATGTAAAGCACTTTGAATTACCATTGTGTACGAAATGTACTATATAAATAAACTTGCCTTGCCTTCTGATGGCACCTATTCACTGCAAAGGATCCATTAGTGAGCAAATAATGTAATGTTTCACCAAATCTGTTCCAATAAGTAACAAACTCTTCTACAGGTATATCTTGAAAAGCCCGAGGGTGGGTAAATTGTCAGCATATTTACATTTTTGGGGTAAACTTTTCATATAAAAAAATGTAAGCACAACTTTGGCAATAACTATATTATAAATAAATGTATTGATTAAATATTTCAAAATTTGGCAATTGCTTTTTTTTTCTCAAAATATATTAGTCTGTAAAATGTTATCATATTATCACTATATTCAGATCTCAAGCTGACAAGCTCACATTCAGATCTGTCGCCATCCAATCAACATCTAATAGATAAAACCACCACCCTTCATTTTTTTTCTAGAATCCATTTCACTTGGATGTACTGTACATCACAATATTTGAGAAAAGATCTGTCGCTATTTCTATTACATTGTGACTTCAAGGAACTATAACCGTTACATTCTTTATGAACTGCATGTTTCAGTGTTGAGATGGTGATAATGAGACCTGGTTTTTGTACTCCAAATCACAGTTGGCACACTGCACAGTTTCCTCACTGTCTGCTGAACTGTCCACCAAGAACTTCAGGAGTCGATCCTCTGGGGGGAGTGCATTTATTCCTTTCACAACAGACTGTAGTCTACAAAAGAAACAGATTTTGTGTGTCTGTGCAGAACTTTTGACCCATTGTCTGATAATGTCTTAGTCATACATTTGGCATTGACAAGGTTATCTCTCCCTCATAGCAACAACAACACAAATAGCTCTGTTTTGAATTCTGAGATATAACAAAGACTGATAGATAACCCCCCACACAGACAGAAATAGACACAAACATGAGACTCAAATAAACATAATTCCCCGAATAATGACTATTTTAACATTTCTAAGCTTAATAGTTCAAAGATTCCCTGTAAATTCACTTTTCTGAGAAGCATTCATGGTGCATTTGACAAAAAAAAAAAATGTAAACAATGATATATTGTCCTATATTGTAACATTAGCACTGTCCTTTGCATTGCTGATGCACATCAATTACAAATACATAATGCATGCAATCACTATACCATAATGCAACACTCATAATGCAACACAAATACTGAGAAACTTTTGCAGTAACTTAACCTTCAGGTAAATATTGAACCAGCTAGCAAAAAACAAATTTATACTTACTCTAACATGCTGCCTTATAAAGACCACCAACCTTTTTTCCATTTTTAATATATTTCCTCCATATGTGCAAGATCTACGGAGTGCGATTAAGCTGCTGCTAGACTAAATATGGAAGCAGAAGGGTGAGAACACAGACATTTCAGCCATCTAACTGTAGCCTGCCCAGGACCTGTATCCAATGTCAAGTGTCAGATAGTGTTAGTTGGCCTTGGCAGAATGTTCCCAGAGACTTTCGAATAAGTCCAACACAAAGGCAGGATTTATGCTGCAGCTGTTGGAGGTAATCTCTCCTACAAACTGTATAGTTAAACAGACAGTGTCATGTGACAATTTAAATTATAAATACAATGTTAGATTTTTCAAACGCATACATGTCATAAGTATTGATGCCTATTCCCTCCACACAATTCAGAAGGTAATTGTGACTGTTTATCCTACAATTCTGACTTTTTTCTCACATTTCTGAGTTTATATCTCACAATTCAGACCTGTTTCTAGCAATAAAAAATAAATAAAAAAAGTCAGAATTGCCAGCTATAAACTCAGAACTGTGAGATAAATAATTCATAATTCTGACATTTCTTCTAAAAATAAATAGTTTTTCTTTTTTTTTGTACAGTGGTGGAAACAGGCTTCCATGCTTATTACTATAATAATTTAAGTGTGAATTGTCATAATAAGGTGATCAGTGATTAAAAAAAGAAAATACCTACCCACAGAGAGGGCAAGTTAGTCGGCTGTCCACAGCTCCTCCGTGCATGCAGCTGGCACAGAATGTGTGGTAACAGTCCAGTAGGCATGGATGCTCATACTGTTCTTGGCACAAGTGGCACACCAGAGGATGGCAGTTGGCACTGTCCAGGCCTTAGAGATTATCCAAAGGGATAAAAATATCTCCAGACATCTGAAAATATAAAAAGAACCTTAGATATGGTATATGTACATATTTAATTCAGTTTGCATAGAATATTTTAATACCTTTTCCTGTCCGAGTGCTTTGGCCAGGTGGAATGAATGTTGTGTGAAGGTTCTGTGAGGGTTCCTAGGTGCAGGACATGACCTCAGGAACAAACAACAACAACAAACAAAAATAAATTGACACTCCTGTATCTGCTGGATGAGGGGTAATATGTTTGGGCCAGAACCTGGGCCTGATTACACAACACAACTCAGATACCATTGTCTGTCAAAAGCAGAGCCCTTGTAGCTAAAATTAAATCACACAGTAGATATTTCTTAATCTAACATGCAAACTAACATGTCATATCAGAATAAAGATGTCACTAAAAGCATGTTCATTAGATCTTTTCATATATAGAATTTAAAAGGATAGTTCTTCCGAACGTGAAATCTACGTCATAATTTCCTCATCTACTAATTATTCCAAATTCGTCACGAAATGACTTTCATGTGTGGGTCACAAGTTTTTTTTTTTTTTTTTAAACAAGATAATCATTATTCTTTTCCATTGGGAACAATTAAGTCATATTTTTATATGGTCAAATCGTAGTTGCTTTTTTAAATAACTATTATTATTTGGAAAATCGTCTTTATTAAAATTATTTCCAAGAACAGATAAATCGAGCACATCGATTACATCAGCGCTGGATTATTCAGCCTGTGACCTCACGCTCGCGCAGTCGTGGTTCTTCCTTTCGACGAAATTTCTCGCTATGGCGCCTGTTGTAAGTGCGAACACACGGAACTAGTGAATAAAATAACAGACGTTTCCATTCGTTATCAAATACAAATATCATTCGAGACTGAGTATTAAACACTATTGCTGTCATAAAATAAGTTTAGTAATAACCCAGTACGAAAAGCAATCGTTATATATCATTGAATGAATCCCGTGCATCCACATTCACAAGGAGCTTAATTCAGCCCTAGCGCGCAGCTCCGTAACACTTTTACTATGTTTTTTGTATTGTATTTTGAAGATAATGACACGATATATATTATATAAGTATGTTTTATATATATTTAATTGCAGAGGAAACACCAGAGCTCTAAAGGTGGAAAGAAGAAGAAGCAGGTCCTGAAGTTCACGCTGGACTGCACGCACCCCGTTGAAGATGGCATTATGGATGCTGCAAACTTTGTGAGTAGATCAAGCCCTTATAAAGCCTTATTGTGTTAAACGGTCTTTATTATACTCAAGAGTTCAGATAACAGCCAGCTGATTTTGTATCTTGTCATTTGCTTGTGTGGTTACAGGAGCAGTTCCTACAGGAGCGCATTAAAGTCAATGGTAAAGCTGGAAACCTGGGAGGTGGAGTGGTCACCATCGAAAGAAGCAAGAGCAAAATCACAGTTTCTTCTGAGGTGCCCTTCTCCAAGAGGTTTGTGTTTTGATATATCTTGACTTCGTTTTGCCAATTTTATTTTTAACTGCAACTTTTTACATTTTATTCCGCCGTCATCTATTCTGCAGGTACCTGAAATACCTCACAAAGAAATACTTAAAGAAGAACAATCTCAGAGACTGGTTGCGTGTTGTGGCTAACACTAAAGAAAGCTATGAGCTTCGCTACTTCCAGATCAACCAGGATGAGGAAGAAGAAGATGATGAGGATTAAACTCTTGCAGTTTTTTTTTACATTTAAATAAATTCATGTATGACTAAATTTTATGGATCCAGATATAGTTCTTTATCACTGACGTTTCGATGTTAGGTAAACGCACACCTATTTATTCATAGTTATCCACCACAAATACTTTTACTTTTACACAGAATAATTTGATTTTAATGCATCGGTTGTTTGAATTATTTTGGCAGTGCACTCTAAAAGTGGAGACATGAGCTTGCAAGGGAAGGTTTATGTTTTGTTTTTACAGAAAGGTCCAGTTATGATACTTTGATTGAACATTGTCAAAGTCAAAACTTTTTTTTAAATAAATGAAATGTTAACAATTAATTTGTGCATAACTCCTATAACATGCGTTTGGAAAATAAATAGGGTGAATTTTCACTTAATGCCAATAAAGACACAGCACACTGTCCTGCTAAATTGAGGGATTAAAAAAAAAAAACTGCATATGCATGGTTACAAAAAATCTGCAGCAACATATACCAACTTATGTGAACCTTTATTTAATATTAAGAAGAAAAAAAATAACATTTCAGAATTCAGAATAGAAGTAGGAATTCCAGTTTCTGGACATATACTGCTTTAACAAATGAACAGATTACAAGCTTGTGCTAGCCCACAAACTGGATGGATTCTTGAATGGACTGACAAACAGATTATGAAACAAATGTAATCACAGTTCAAGCCCAGGTGAACACAAAGAAATGGCACAGTATTCAACATATTGCATGAAATGATGCTCTGTAAAGACACTCTTCTCAACATCAAGCCCATCTTTTCCAAAACATGCTAACATCAACACGAGAACAGCATTTCTGTAGTTTACAGTACTAGCAAGGGCAGGAACATTAAATGATTTACATTTCTAAAAAAGGGAGAATTGATTTTAATAAAAATCTCACAGCTGATGTCTCATTTGCATTGTAGGAGTTGACAACACTTCCCTGATCTGATTAACAAAAGTCTGTATCCTAAAAATGGACAGGAAAAAAACCTTACATATTAACAATGTATTCTTTTGATTCGAGGAAAAGTATGTTCTTATGTATGGTGATGATAACATGGAGTTGGAAGTAATGACAATGATGTTTAAAAGATGAAGTGCCCCATAACACTTGAGTTGTCATAGGACTAACTGAACATCCTCAGCCTGAAACATCTCACTTAAAAAGGCACAAGAATAGAGCGAGTTTATCTTTCAGTTAACCCTTAGCCCACTGATAGTCTGCCTTAGAATGATTTAGCACCAGTTTTTGGAAGAGAGCAGACTTGGATCCCCCAGTCATCGTTACGGAAAAACAATCAACAAAACAATCTGTGATATACTTCCATAAGGAATGTAGAAGTAAAGGGGATGGATCCAGTGGAATCCGAGTGCTCCGAGTAGTTGCTGGCTCTATTGTGGAATTATATTAGGTGTGTGATGCCACAATAACCATTCTCAAACGCCCGAGCCTGGACAGCTCAGTTAATGCAACTTCTTTAATACTTTTATCCAACATGTGGCTTGTTTATCAAAGATGTAATATGAGGTCCAAAAATAAAGAAAAATTAATAATCCCATCCCAACCAAACTGTGATTACACAGGTGACCTAGTGAACAGAGGCATTCTGTTAAAAAAAGCCCCTAGAGAAAATCTGAATGGTGTCCAATCAGAGAGTGCGCGGGTTGTATTCGGGAAGCTTCTTGAGCTTTTCCTTCTCCTGCTCAGTGTCTTGCCGAGCAATAACCAGGGAGTGCGAATAGCCCATGACCACCTGAAATCACATAGTTTTCAGTTGCAATTCTGCGAGGATGAGAGTCACGTTTCTGACAGCAGAACTCACCTGTTCGGAGTACACACCCTCCAGAGTTTTAACCTCTTGAGCAGTGGTGGATGACTTGGGTTTATTGTCCCCGTAGCCCTAAAATGCCAAATTTAAATATGAGAAACTTGCCATCTTACACTATTTAAAGACGTATGGGTGGACATTTCTTATGAATGAATATTGTGAAATATTATTACACTTTTAAAATAACTGTTTATTTTAATAGATTTTAAAATGGAATTCATTCCTTTGATAGAAAAGCTTGATTTTCAGCAGTTATTACTCCAGTCTCACTTGATCCTTTGGAATTCATTAAGTCTAAAAGAAAACTATGAGCTTCGCTACTTCCAGTTCAACCGGGACGAGGAAGAGGAGGATGAAGATTAAATTGCATTTCTAAAAAGGCCTCAAAAGAAGACAGATAAACGTACCAGCTCTCCAAATGTGGGCGATGGTCCCCAGCTAATGGTGCTATCATCAGCTGCTATGATAATACTGCTCTTCCTGAGAGGAGTTATAGACAACATCTAATCAACATTCTGCAAACATTCCGAAATGTTTTATAAAACACATTTTTAGAGTCCTCTGCCTTTACTTACCCACAGGCCAGACTGCGAATTTTCCATCCGCACAGATCCTGCACAGCTTTGGGGTACATGGTGGACTCACGAGACGTGTTTGTCACTCCCCAGAAAAACAGACCACCTGAGGAAAAAGAAGCAGCATTAACCACCAACATTAGGTTGTTTTTTTTTTCCCAGGGAGGAATTACATGCTTACCTGTTTCATTAACAGCAAAAGAACACTGGTAGCCACAGTATATTTGAGTTGCTCCACGGCCAGGGAAGTCAAAGAGCTTGACTAACCGTGGGACCATTTCATCTTTCTGCTCTGTGTGGCCTAGTCGTCCGTATCCCCCAAATCCCCACGAAAACACACGCTTTTGGGAATCCAGCACCAGCTGTGAGGAAGCAACAAATAAATCTTAATTCATTCACATCTGACTTACACCACACAATCCACAAACTTGCTACACACCGTATGATTGGCCCCACATGCTACATCCCGAGCCACAACGTTGGGCACAGGAAGCACCTGGCCATCCTTGGTCTTCTCAATGAAAATGGCCACCCGTCTAGGGATCAGCTCACAGTCAAACTCAATGCGCTGGGCACGAGCGATGAACTTTCCGTCTGAGTTATGCCCTTTTATATACAAAGAGTAAATAATCTAAATCGATGCATTTGATAACTGTATTTCAGTTAAGTCCCACTGGACTACAGTTTTACTTACCTAGCTGGCCGTATTCTGGGCAACCAAAAGAATAAATGTTCCCCTTGCAATCCACAATCATAGTGAACTCTGCACCACAGGCCACTTTGACTATCGGCTGCCCGTTGTACTGGATCTGTAGTTAAATCAATGCAGATGTTTTGTGGAGCATTCAACACAGAAAGGACATGTTCTATTAAGTGAGTAAGGGAGAGGCTTACTGTAGCTGGGCTGAGCACAGCATCTGTCTGATTCCCCTGACCCAGCTGCCCCAGTTTGTTTTCTCCAAAGGAGTAGACAATACCATTTTCTGTGAGACAAAGCATAAGAACACCACATTCGCAGTTTGCAACTATTATAATTATGGCATTTATACGACACACAAATCGCATTTAGCAGAGGATTGCATACCTGTTAAAGCCATGGTGTGGTTTCTACCACAAGCAGCTGCTACAATAACCTCCTCCCCCAGGCCTTCAACTAGCTTTGGAGCCTCCAATCGTTTAGTGTCTCCATGACCCAACTGCCCTTTTTCATTACGACCTGAGAGGCAGAAAATAATATCTTAACTTAAAGTTGTTTTCTTTTATGAAGATGGCTGGATCTTATAACAATTTAGTGACCAACTGTTATTATGTAGGAAATTATATACACAATATTATTTTTTAAATACTTATAAAGTTATAAATACTGTTTAAACAGCAAATGACATACCATATTACTTATACAAACACATTATATATAGAAACCCTATCTCTCTCTCTCTCTTTCTCAAACAAATACTGCAGTTTTTGAACTTTCTAGTCATCAAAAATATTGGGGATTATTGTTTCCACAAAAATTCTGATTAGATTTTTTTCTATCATAGGAAACAAATTACACTTTACAATATATTATAATAAAAATATTTTAAATTGTAATATTTCTAAATATTATTTTTACTCTATCAACCGATGCAGACTTGGTAAGCATAAGAGACTTATTGCACACACAAAAAAATATTTTATATTATTATTTTACACTTAGTCATCAAACACCTTCATAAAAAAAAAAAAAAAAAAAAGATTCAGATTTCAATTCTATTCTCTACATTTTCTAAGGTTAAGTTTTTTTTTGGTGTCAATCAGTTACCAGTGTTTTAAGTTACTCATGATGTTGCGTTTATGGAGGCCAGGTGAAAATCCTGAATAAACCAGGAAAGACTGTTCTTGTGTAAAAACCTACCCCAGCTCCAGAGTTTGCCCTCTGTGGTGATGATGAGACTGTGGGATGCACAGGGTCCAGACACCACACAGCTAACCTGGACATCATTGAGAAATCCATAGCGATGGGGCCCCCACAGATTCTGCCCAAGGTTCCTGTAAGCAGCTGCAAATAAAAGTATATCAAAATTGAAAATTCTATAAATGATTGCTACCCACACACTTCCTCTTTCTTATTTTGAGTGTGAAGTTGATTTTTGCACCTGGCCGAGATGCTGGTGGTGCAGCTCAAAATTTCCCTTTTCTGAAGTTCAAAATATGATTGTTATTAGTTTTTGCAACTTAAATCTTATTTAACTCCCATAGAAGTGTAAATTCACTGCAGTACAGTTAGTGTGTACTAAAAATTAAAAGTTTTTTATTATTATTATTATTATTATTATTATTAATAATGTTTTGTTCAGCAAGGATGAATTAAATTGATAAACAAAAAATTGATTACAAAAAATGCCTACATCAAATAAATGCTGTTCTTTAGAACTTTCCGTTGACTGAGGAATCCTGAAAATACATATCAGATTCCACAAAAATATTAGCAGCACAATGTTTTTTAAATTTGATATTAAGAAATGTTTCTTGAGCACATAACACATTTTATGGCATTTTAGAATGATTTCTGAAGGATCTTGCGAGTCCATAATCACAGGAATAAATCATATTTGAAAACATTAAAATAGAAAGTCTGACGAGTAAAAATAAAAAAATGGCCAATGGCGATCCAATTGCCAAGGTATCCGTAGAGGGTTATAATTTTTTTAATACATTTTGTTGAGCTCATATATCTAGCTGATATATTTATCATCATTTTGTTTTGATATTTGCTTTCATAAAACAGCACTGTAAGGTCTGTCTTGCCTATGCCAGCAGCCAACACTCAATCTTAAACTGCCAGGTGCTCTTCACAGATGGTCTGTCCAATATCAGAAACAGTGCTTAATCTTCAAGAGAAATCCAAAGTGCAAATTAAAGTCTGGTTTCACCATGTCCCATTAACAGATTAACACAGGTGACTCACTCAGGCAGGAGTACTCTCCTAAGGCCTTTAAATACTATACTGTAACCCAGATTTCTCTGGCTCACGCATGACCATACCTTGCTGTTTTGGCACTTCTTTTCTGCCAATCAGGTCCCAGTTGGTGGCTCCAAAAATGAGCAACTGACCTTTGACTTTGGGAACCTCGAGTTTCTGCATAAAAGAAAACGCAAGAAATCCATCAACAATCCATTAATAGTTTTCAAAATGAGCTCCAGAGACCCCTAGGGGATACTTGGTTATCAAAGTAAAGATAAATGAATAAATAGAAAAATAAAAAGTACACTTTCATAGCTATCAAAACCAAAGTGTAAGCTTAATAATACCTTTGTAATATCATGCTTACTATTTTTCAAAAAGGGGAAATAAGTCTCCATACATAATTAAATATACAGCCATTTTTATATTTTCAAGGGATCCCTCCCAAGTCATATTTTGGGGTCCTTGACATCATAAGGTTTGAAAACCCCTGCACTTATTAAAATATGTGTGTGCATGTGTCTGTATATGTACACAGAGTTTACAGACACAAAGAAGCAATAAGAGCCTTACAATCTTCTCCTTCACATCATCAGCCACAGTGACCGGCTGCTGACCGGCTTTAGCTGCTGGTTTCCCAGATTTCTTTGTGTTTTCCTGTTCAAAGTCATCAAACTCGTCGTCACTGCTAAACTCCCTGTCCTTTTTCTTTCCTCCACCTCTTTTTCTCTTCATTCCACCGTTCCCAGACACATCTGTCACCTTCTTGCGTGGCATAGTACAAAATCCTACAATTAAAACAAAAAAGTAGCAAGCGAACAGTTTACTGTTCCGACTATAATTTGACAGAAAGAAGAATCAAACGAGCCGAAACATGCCATGCGAATGAAGAAAAGGTCAATGTGATTCAAAACCTTTGCTGGATCAAATAACCAATTAGATCACAGCAAAAGAAAACATGCATAAGGTAGATGTATTAGTAATGCCAATGTATTATTTCTTCCTATTTCTAAAAATATAAAGCGTAATGAAAGCTGAAGTCTCCTGCTATGCTAAGACACTAGCAGCGCTGCAACAAAAGAATCAGCAACAACGCGTCTGTCTCACTCAGTCTCATTTGTTTCTTTGTTATGTTTTATAATGTAGCCACCGGTTAGCCTAACGTTACTCTACTTCAACCAGACTAGTAACTAAACTATTCACTTACCCACGTGTTCTATCTACCCCGTCCCGTAAAAATAGTCCAAACTCTCAACTTATGCCCCGGGAAAGTGCATTTGAAAGACATAACGTTTACAGATGTGTACGATGCAGACGTAGCCGTGTTAGCATGCTACACTGCATTCGCATCCGAAGCCGCAATCATAAACATCGAGAATATTATAACTCACCTGAGTAAAACTTTCCCTGTCTACTTTAAATGCAAATATCTAAGTTAACGGAATATTTACGCGTTAAACGTTACGGCTTGGTCTGTTGTGCTGGAAGATGCGGTATTTATGTAAATAGATTTCCTGATTCAGATGCGCTACTTTTGTCTGTCCGTCTTCCTCGTTTTTTTGATTGATTCGGAACAAAAGACTTGCAGCCTCGCGCTCAAACCACGTGGGTGCAGCGCACACTCGGGACTGGATATATCGCACTCATCTGGCTGCAGATTTCAACGAGTTTGTAGTATAAAATCTCGAAAGAAATGCACATTAAAGTCATTCGTGTAGAGGTGCACAGAAAAGTTTCGCTCATTTTTAAAAATGTAACGTTAAGTGTAATGTTACCTGTTACTTGGAAAGAAAGTGTTGAGCTCGAGGTCTATTTTCTTCGTTTTTTACTATGTTAGTTTAGGTTCAGAGGTACAATTAAAACACTCGTGTAACTTTCATGGCAGTGAGCGTGTAGTCCACAAAACAATAACATGAGGAGGGGATGCAGCGCTGAGCGAACTACACATTTTGAGTCCCGTTGACTAGACTGTGTAGTGCCCTCTACTGAGTTGGAGGACGTAGACTACTATACATCAGAAACAACTGTGTTTACCGCGGAGGACTTAAATACTGACACATTTTTTCATCGTATAATTTTTTATGGCCTGAAAATAATATGCACCTATTTCTACTTCCGAGTTCAGCTTCTGTTATTCTTGCATTGCTTGAATTCTTGTATCCGTTTAAATGAAAGAGTAAAGGGAATTCTGTAGAAGGAGTGTGTATGTATGGTATGTGATAATTACTGAGGCCCAGATAAACACATCCCATATGACAATAATAATAATAATAATAATAAATGGTTATGCAACTGGAATAGAAAGTAATTTGTAATATAAAACTGTTGCATGTTAATGAGAAGAAAATCAGTAAGAGGCATTCACTGTTCCTGATTAAGATACATATGCACATTAAATGTGGATAAAATTCCATCAAATATGTGTACTTGTTTAAAAGCTAACTGTTGGTTGTTATTTTACCGGTAGATAGCCTATTATTGTTACTCTTTTGAACCATGTTGCATGTTAGGAAACACAGTATGGTGCATTTGAACATAGTTTATGTGTGAAGGGGTTGGGCATTTAAATCAAGTTCTTCAAGACAAGACCAACCTGTTTTATTCTAATAGTCAGGGACAGTTTTCATATAATGCTAAAATATGACTGAACAAAACCTTGAACGATGGGGAAAATGTGAGCTATTAAGTAGCATAATTTTAATTACCTTTATTTTTTATTGTATTTTATTGGTCCCTTTTATTTCCCCTTAACATTACACATAATTATGTCTACTCCCTTTACATTTAATTAAATATGCTTTAATCTTGCTTGTTGACACAGAAAGAATGCCTCCTTTTCTCCTTCTGTCAATGCTGGGTCTCCCCCAGCAGCAACATGGCATGGATCTATTGAAATAAAAGTTGCTGTTCTGTGATTGGTGGGATTGGAGGCTTGATGATCTGCCATTGGCTTGGCGTTTCTTTGAACATTTGCATAATGCAGGGAGGCTCTCTCCTGATGTACAGCAGGGGGAAGGAGTGAGTGAAAAGAAAGGAAAAGGGAGGGACTGAGGGAAAAGAATAGAAGGAGAAGAGTTTTCATATTCAGTGGGAGAAGCCGTGTCAGTTAATGGACTGGGAGTCTCAGAACTTGTTCCTTCACTAAAAGAAACATTTGAAATCAGCCCTTCAAAATTGCTGTGCTTTCTGAGGAAGATGCAGTGGTGTCATCAGTTGTAGACTCACAGATGGCTGCACTGCGCAAAGATGGGAGCAGAAATGACAATGGATTTGTATTGATAGCTTGTGATCAATAAGGACAATATCAGAGGGGTGACATTTAAGGGACGTAAAGCCAGGCTTGTAAGTAAGTCTTTCTTTGGGAAAAGAAGAGAGCTAAAATTCTAGTGCTTATATTGTTTTTCATATGAAAATCTGACAGTGCAACATAACCTCACTGAGGGGGAAGTGAGTGATGGAAATGTAGATAAAAAATCAGATGAAAAAAAAATAATTGTGTGTAATAATCTGACCACATTCTGCCATCTGATTTATTTACTGATGTTGCTTCATAAGAAATAACATACTGTAAATTCACTTAGAGGGAAATAGTTTTATTCTCTTGTGATATGAAGACAGTAAGCTAATTATTTGATACTAATATGATTTATAATAATTAACTTTTTGCCTCTAAACAAAAACACAATTTTTACATTTTTTTGTTGTTGTCATGATTGACAAACAGATGGAGATAAACAGACTGTATTGCCTGGTAGACAATGACAATGAAACAATGCTGTATTTCATCTTTTTCTATGGTATATGTGTGACATTTAAAATATAATCTGACATGTATATATCAGTTCAGTGCTAAAGCTAATCTAAGAGCAGATTCATGGTCTGTCCTTCAGCCTTACCTCCCAGTGTTTTAATATGAGCTGACTCACATGGGATGACCATTTTGAATCAAACCATTCCTGTTGGTCATTTTTTAACCTCAAGGCTACAGTGTTTTATCAGAAAAGATAGTCTTCCTTTACATTATCAGATCTGCTGTCTAATGCATTGATTAACTGTAAATTTACATAGCAACTCCAGGAAGCGCTGAAGGACATCATTGTAAAAACTCTGCGAAAACAACGGCCATGGAAAGTTAATATGTGTGGTCCAGATGCCTTCCTCTATTTGTGCCTGTGTCCAAGGTGATGCCTGTGTTATTTATTTGAAAGGAGTTACTGGGCCATTCATCAGGCATGCAGGTCTTACCATGTGCTTTAGTCTCAACCATGCTGGATCTGTCAAAGTGGGAAAGATGCTATTTGCCTTTGTCTATTCACTGGCTTCAACCTGGTCTTGCCACTATACCCTTCCTTCTAGTGAATAATTTAAGCACATTGACCCACAGCTCTGGGATTATCAAGAAACAAGACTGACAGTCACTTTTAGCTGAAAAAAATTATATGGCATTTAATGTCAGTATTCATTTCCTAGGAATCAAACTTGTCATTATTTGCGCCACACTTTATTGGAGCGCAGAGATCTAAAGTGGTTTACAAAATGCTGTCAAATTTTATTAAAAATACTGGAACTGATTGATGTAACCAAACCAGTCCTGAAGTTTCTTCATCAGCATATTTTACTGTATTGTCCTCTGGTCATGCCTCTCGGCTGAGTTGTGTTGTTCTTCTGACACAGACTGAGAGTCTCTCCCAGTAAATGTATAGGAGGAGATATTGTGCAAGGCTTCAGCTGGTAAGGCAAGCCTGGATTTGCCACACACTGTTGAAGAATTTAACACATTTTCACCCAGTCTCCTTTAGTAACCTGTGATGTCCATGAAAAACATAAGAAAAACTCTAATTACAGCAAAAGTCATATTTCACTGATATCCAGAGGTGTGGTGTTAGTTTCATTACAGTTTAAAGGCATTATGTTTCACTAGAACATCCTGTGTTTAGGGACATTGAATTTAACATTTTAGAGTATGTGTGTTGACAAAGTTGATCTCTTTTACAGGAGTGCAGACATGACTGATTATTAACGTCATGGCATCTCCACAGTCTCCGAACCCTCCTGAAAAAGGTTAGTAAATGCTGCTTATTATTGTTTTTCTGGTTGTATTAAATATTTAAAATGTAATTAACATAGACTGATGAATTAAAACAGAGAGGACCCATGCAGACCAAATTATTTAAATTTTTTTATATACTATTGTAGCATTTATTCATATTTAGAATGAGTTTATTTTGTAATATTTAGGTTTCATTTTCATTTTAGTTTGTTTTAATAATGTATTAGGGCTGTGAATTTTTGGGAAGGCAGTGATTCAATTCGATTCATGATTCATATGTTTTTGATTCAATTCAAGAAAGTTTTTTGCAAATTTAGAACGATTCAATTCAATCCGATTCACAATTAAATTAGATTCGATTCGATTATTACGATTTAATTCTTCATTATTTAAGTGCATTCACAGGATTATTTAAATGTTTCCCCTTATTTCTTTAAATGCTTAGTCAGGGGGCAAATTACAGCAGCCTTTATGGTTAGAGAACCATAGGTTAGAAAATAAAAGTCCATTGTTAAATTATAGTTTAATGATGCGACATGCGTAAAAATGTATGTAATCCAAGATTTAAAAAAAAGAGCTTTAAGAGAATAACATTTTGTCACACCAGGGGCGTAGCCATCATTTCAGAAGTGACAGAAATGTCAAATACAATCATTTTATTAATGTAGCCTATGTATTATCATAATATAAAATAATCATTTTTTTATTTTTTACAAGAAATTATTTTCTTTTTTTATTACTTTTAATTAGCTGTAAGAAATCAAATACACTGCTGGACAATAATCAATCACTAATTTTTAATCAATAATTTTTTTCTACTTTGTGCTACTGTTAATGTCTCTTAAAATATGAAATCATTTGACCTTTTTATAGTAAGATAAGGTTAGTTCAGTTAGTAAAATGTCATGGGGTGTGAATCCCCAAAAATGTAAAAAAAAAAGAAGATATTTATGAATTAATAATTTATAATATTTTTTAAAATACATTTTACTATTTTTTTTTTTCATTTGAACATTATGATTGACACCACCTTAATTTGTATTTTTTTTTTTGTTAATTAAACTTTTTTTACAACTTTTATTAATTAACAGTTGTTAATGAAATCAACATGAGGACACTCTTCAGTTGTTAATCAAATCAACATTGTGAACACTCTTATACATCATTAACCCACATATTATGATTCAAATTCAAATCTTCCAAGCCCAGTGGGTTTAAATGTGTACTAGGGAACTTTTGTCGCTCTAGCGGTTAATAAACAGAACTGCTTGCGTCTTGCGGAAGAACATCGCAGCCGGAGCTACTTCTCTCTGTTTATGTCTATGAAGAATCACAAAGGTACTGGGTTACTCCGCCGCGGTACCCCCGAAGCAATCTTAAATAGTCCGAATATAAACACTTATTATAGGTGCACCCTAGTGATTCAGGACAAGCCAAAAACACGGTTTGGAAAATGGATTCATGGTGTACTCGCTTATTATATACATTTTTCTACATTTTGAACACAAACAAAGTTACGGACCGTAGCTCTGATTGGTTGTTTTTTACCGGGAGCGATGGAGTTTCTGCAAATGGCAATAGGACCACTGGGAGGAGCCAGAGGAGCTTGATTTTTTCACAGATTATCTGTCTCATATTCTACTGTCAGGACATAATGGCAGGTTTAATAAATATGTACAAATATTTTTTTTTACAAAAGTTCCCTACAGCACCTTTAAGTCATGATTTGCCATTCCTGCCAAGATGTTTGAGGATGTGCGTCATGTTACATCACTGTTCACTACACTCTCTGGTATAAACAAGGCCCAAACAAGCTGTAGCTGTGCATGACACATTAGGGTGTGCACTTTTCAAAAAAAGAGAACCCATAATGACAGCGTATGAGCTGTTAATGACCTGTGCACATCACCTGCTCTGGTTTACTACAGAACAGTACAGTGTGTAAAACTTTGAAATAGTTACCCAGTTGTGGGAATACAGCTTTACCCTCTTAATCTCCAGAGAGCTTGTGAAACTGCTTGAGGGCTCAGCAGTGCTCAAGGTAACTGACCATATTCTGCAGCAGAGCAATTCTTCTACCATATGCCAACTGCTCTTGACACACAACTATTCTGCAGCCATGGAGACTGCTTGCATAAGACAATCACTTAAATTTGAAATTTCTCCCAAAATCCACCTGGCCGGGTCTAAGATGTTTTCATATGTTTGCTGGAGTGCAGGGTATAAAGACAAGAGCCATGGTAAATGTTGTTTTGTTGCTTTAGTGATTGTTGAAGGGAATAGAGCGCCTGAGCACTGCATGATTGCTGACCTTTAGAGCCATTTTCAAGTCATCTGATCTTATATTGACTCAAGTAACTGATTTGTGGTATTTTATAAAGTAAATGTGCACCATGGAAAAATTGGAGGAAACTTAAATTAGAGAAATTTCAAACATAGAAATGTGAGCATAGAAAATTGTCCTTCGTTGCTGGTTTTCTCAACCCACTTTCTTAGAATAAGTGAAAACAATTACTAGTATGAAGTACTTTCAGTTTAGTATTCTCTAAAGAGACCATATGGTCACATGTGTAATCTTGCCCATCAGATGATCTGTTTTTCTCCGTCCAATGCAGAAGAGTCTGTAATCTCTATCCCTGTGCTTTGGGTTCTTTGCGAATTGTAACGTTCCAGCAGCTGGTCTGCATTTGCCAAAAAGTGATGTCATGCTTTGCTGCTTAACTTTGACTCTGTAGTTATACTTACAAAAGTTTTATGCTGTCAACAATTTATTACTTTTAAATTCAGTTAACAACTCACTCACGCTCCTAATTTTGGTGCATGTAACAGATTGTTTTCATCTATTATTTTGTCCGTCTGTTCATGTGTTTGTGGTATGTGTTATCAGAGGAAGGGCGTTTTGACTTTTAGCCTGTGAGTTTTGGGTGTTTTTCTAAACAATTCTGATGACTCACAAGGATCTTGTCTCCCATGGAATGGTCAAAACATAATTTTGAACCTCTTCTTTGTAGCTGCTTAGACACATAATGTACACTGAATCATAAAGACCTAATGTTTTTTTTTTTTTTTTGCTTTGTTTATGCTTTTATGTGAAATTGCATTATGCATGCTGATTCAGAATGTTTCACTGCTGTAAGTCCATAGCAGACAGGTCCTAGGGCTTCAGCTGTGGCTTAGCGGTTACACTGATAAACACAATGCTCATTAAATAAAATAGAAAAACAGACTGATGCTGCAGTCACCGGGTCCAAAGAGAATACAATCGCTGTCCACAGAAAACGCATTTAAAACCCCTATGCACTTCGCCAAAGCGAGGACAAGAAGATGTGCAGTTTGAGATACAGCTTGATGCCAAAGGCTTGAATGGTGGCTTAGAAAGAGCTCTTAAAGGTCAAGTTTTTCGTGTTTTTTTAAGCTTTGATTGTGTTTACAGTGTGCAATATAACATGTGTTCATGTTTCGCGTGTAAAAAAAACTGTATTTTTCACACAATTAACTTATCTGTATACCGCTGTTTTCACTGTCATAAAAACGGGCTGATGACTTCCTTGTTCTTTAAAGTTCCTCCTTCAGAAATATGTAACGAGTTGTGATTGTGCCAGCGGTTCCCGTGTTGTGATTTGACAGCAGCTTTGAGCACGCTGTCCTTCTGGAAACGCGATTGGGCTAGTTTTGGAGTAGTTTTGAGAAGCAAGTGTGCAGGAGCATGTGCTGGAGATGTACTTATAATGACAGGAGCGTTTTTACTGATGAGATGCGCATGAAATTCGCATTCGATTTTTGCACAGCCCTACCATCTAGTTAATGACGTTAAACAGCGTTGCCCTTTGTGTAATAAGTTACAGAAACTGTTAAACGCACCAACTTAAATTATAAAATACACTTACCTTTTGTGGTCCATAAACAACGCCTTCTCCAGACAAAGAGGAAACTGCTCCATCTTTCAAGAATAATCTTTGTGCGAATCAGGCATTAAACTGATTGTGATTGAGGAAGCAGTCCTCAGCAAAATGTGCTGCACATAGATTAACATGTGGATTATAATTTTCGGGAACCAAGTTAAACATAAATTGTAACCATTGATCTCTAAGTACAGCATTCCTGGGAAGGCCAAACAAAGGTGATTGTATAGATGAAAATAACAGCGTTTCGACGACATGGAGACAAACGGAGCTCTTCCGCAACAAGACCAAGCCCCCTTTTTGTGTATTCCTTTGGGCGGAGGTTAGTCAAAAATGGTTCTAGTGATGTCACTGCTGCAGGAAGTAGAGGGATGTAGTCCAAACAGGTCGTTCGATGTAGTCGAATTCTGTTAAATGAAATATCTCACTTGGCTTTGAACTTTGAGCTTTAGAATTTTACAGATATTATTTATACTCTAACAACAACATTACACACTAACTAAAGTTTGAAACATGGGATCACGAAGAACGGGACCTTTAACACCACCTCTAGGTCCCCGGGAGGAACTCAGGGCAGATGCAATCTCTTCGCCCCTTAAGAAAATTCACTTCCAGCGCATGCCTACTGATCGATTGCCTGCTCAGAGGGAAACGAAACGAGGCAATAGCAGCCACATAGACTTTCAGTCTTGATGGTAGACATCCACTATCCAGCCTCTACTGTAGAAAATGCAGAACATCCGACACAGAGCAAGCAGTTGGGTCAAACATCACAGCACCATTTCACAAACACTTCCCATTTCAGAGCATACAAACGTCTCATGGAGGGCGCCCACGCCTCCTAGAGCATGTCCACCACACAAGAATACAGGGTGCTAGGTCCTCTGATATCCCCGAAGAAGCCACATATGAAAGCTCCATAACTCCGTGTTGGGATGCCACACCGAGCTCATTTGAGATAGCAGATCCTTCCTGATGTGGATTGGCCAGGGCTGCCAGGTCTGGGAACCAAGGCTAGTTCAGCCAGTATGGAGTGATGGGGATCACTGAAGCCTCCTCCTCCCTGATCTTGCATAACACCCGCTGCAATATCTTGATTAGAGGAATGCATTCAGTCTGGCTGCTGGCCAGTGACATATCAGAACATCCCCTTCCAGCGGGGAGTGAAACAGGGAGAGGAACGGCTGGCAGTGCATATTCTCACTCGTGACAAACAGAGCCACCTCCACTCTCCCATAGTGGGCCCAAATCATCCGAACCGACTCAGGGTGCAGCAACGCAGCATTTCTGCCCCACAATTCAGGAGACAAGTAATGTGCACTGCTCTGATGGAGATAAAGTGACAATCTGTCCATAGCAGGAGATTCCCTTCGTGCTTGTACAGAGCCTTGGATTGTATGTCTCCTTGGTGATTTATGTACGAAACCACAGACATGTTGTCGGTGTAAATCAGAACATTTTGCTGTTCCAGCTGCTACCAAAAATCCTTTAGAGCTAAGAGCACTGCTTCCAGCTCCAAGGGGTTTATGTATCAACGAGGTTCTGACCACAGCCCTGAAGCTGACATGCTCTTGTACACTGCTCCACATCTGCGAGTCATTGCATCCGTCATGACCACAACTTGTGACGTCACCAAGCCCAGGAGAACCCCCGGCTGAAGAGATCTTTAATCACGGCCTCAGAGCTTTGATGCAGCCACGGGAGACTGTGATGCGCAAAAGGGACTTGAGATTTCAGCCAAAACTATAGTGGACGCATGTGTAGTAAACCCAGATGACATGCCGCTGATACCAAAGCCTTTGAAATTCCTTCAAGTGAACAGAGCTTTCCAGTCTGAAATAGCACAGGGAAGACAAAACGGCCGCCAAGCGTTCACGGTAGAGGCGAGCGCACATCAGTAAGTTGAAGCATACTCCAAAATACGTTATAGACGAGAATGCTCTTACTCACATTCACACATAGCCCCAAGAACTCCAAGTGACAAAGCAGTTTGTCTATATGTCTAGTGTTTCCCGTAACTGAGTGAAAATCAGAAATCCAACCAGATAATTGAGAACATGCATTTTGCACACTCTGAGGGGGGGGGGGGGAGCTGCATCCATGTACTTTGAGAAAGTGCCCAGGGCCAAAGCCAGCCCAAACGGGAGAATCGAGTACTAGTACACTGTGCCCTCGAAAGAAAATCTCAGAAAGTGACCGTGATATGGTGCTATCTGAATGTGAATGTAAACATTCTTCAAATTCATGGACACAACATTCCCTGGGGCGAATTCACGCCAGGATCTGTTACAGAGTTATCATCCTGAACATACGCTTGCAGAGCACTCTGTTGATGGGCCTGAGATCTACAATCTAGAATCCATCTCTCTTGAGCACCACAAAATAGCAGCTGTAAAATGCCTGATGCATATGGGACACAAAAGTGGAAACTGCAGGAGTGTCGAAGTCATCATCGGATTGGTTGAATTCTACAGGATTTCTGGGAGATTTGTGTCTCGTGTTCTTTAAAGTTCCACCTGGAAACAAAGATGCTGTGGTGCCAAATCCCCTCATGAAAGAAGAAAGCCATAGTGTTTACAACTGTGACGATGAGCGCTTATCAGGATCAACTAAACACTGGAGTTTAAAAAGTATGTGAAATATTTAAAGTTTGTGTCATTGAATCTTTAAAATACGTCCGAGAGTTTTACTCAACGGTCTGTTATTGTAGCAACATTGCCATGCCCCGAAACGTGATGCTTTATGAAACCAACTGTTATTGGTGGCTTGACATGTCGGTCAAATGGCATCATGGGCGGGCCTTGGACAACAAAAGCTGCCATGGATTCCAGACCTTCAGCCGTCAGTCTGTGCGAGAGCAGAAGTCGCAGTAGCAGCTTTGATTGGCGCTATAGCCGCCTTACGATCACATGTCCCTTCTAAGTACTGAAAGAGAAAATCAGAACCAAACGTGTACCGTGTAGTCGCACCATCTTGAGTAATTTTTATCAAAAACACTGATAACAGCATATAACAGTTTTTCTTATCTTATATGTTAATATGCTGAATTCTTCATCAGACGATGCTGTATTAAGCAGTATATATAAAAGTGTTTCTGTTGCTCATAAAAATGTTTCTGTGTATTTGACTAATATTGCTTTTAATTCACTTTATCTATGATAAGACTATGCAAACGCTGTTAGAGCGTTACTACTGGGAGCAAAAAAGCAAGAATGAGAAGAATGCGGACAATTAGTTGGCATGAGCTCATCACCAGAGTCCTTAAGGTCCACAACTGATCAAGGGCAGACGGACTCATCTGGCATCTGCAGAAAAATGTCATACTCACCTGAATACTGCAGTGGAGCGGCAATCCAGGCACTGCCCTCTGATGAGCGAACCTCAACTGTTAGCTGTGAATAGTTTATAAGCCATTTTCTTAGGTTGTTCAGCAAAAAAGTAAAAGAACAGATTCTTTTATGTTGCCTCTCAAGCTCGTCAGTATTTGCATGCGATTTGCATACTTGACAATTGGTCAGTGATTTGGACAGTAGGTGACCAGACTAGAGGTCTTCACGGGTCCAAAAATTCTTGCCCGAACCCGACAGAGACCCGTAATGTACTACACCGAACCGACCCGGACCCGTCTATTATTTCAAAAGCTGGACCCGGACCCGTGTAGATCCGAGAAATGTCTACCCGGACCCGACCCGGACCCGTATATTACTTGAAATCTGGACCCGAACCCGCCGGGAAGACACAGACCCGACTGGACCCGACGTTGACATATTCCACCTTAAATTGCTATTACAAGTCAATAAACCTGTTGCGAAGAATACAGCTTTTTGTCTTACCTAATTTAAAGAGCCGTGGTCTCTCTTCCTTGTACCTGACTGCCTGTGATGCATTACAATCCTCCGTCAAGAAAGTTATTCATGTTATTCCTCTCGTTTTTCCAAGTCCAAGCTGAATCCACTCATTATTTCAGCTTCAAAAGTCCACTCGATGTCGCGGTGACTGATGACAAATGCTACTGTGCACATGTACATTCTGACTCGAGTTAATTCGCATAATAACTTACACTGTTTGCCTTTTGAACTATAATAATGATCGCTCGTGCAATGCCATGGCCGCTGACATTATTTATTTACTATCATCTGATCTCTGTCTGTGCTCTCTGCTCAGCATCGAGTCTGAATCTGAACCACTAAAACTTTAAGATTAAACGGTTCATTTATAATATTATAAAAATGGGAGAAAATGTAAAACGTGGTTTGGCGGTCGAAGTGTCCCTCACTGCTTGCCATAGAAACATGACTGCACATGCGTGCTAGCTTTATCAACCTAAAATGCCTTAACGCAATTTGAGCGTAATAGAAAACATTCATGTGACAGTTCACCTCAGATTGTGTTGCTGATTTGAAATATATTAAACATGAGTGTGTCAAGTCTGCAAGCATTACCGTGTGTGCACTTGTATTAACTCTTGAGTCTGCGAGCGAGAGAGAGAGAGAGAGAGAGAGAGATCACTGTTTTTGGCTCACTCTTTTCTTTTCCTAATTTTACAAGTTGCAAGTTACAAAAAACACAAGCAGTCTTTGATAACCGCCGGATGTTCTCCGAGTCCGATGACTCCGATCGGCGATCGCACGGGTATTACACACAATGTTAAACAGACCCGGGACCCGAGGTAATAGATTCGGACCCGACCCGGACCCGGCTGATGATTTAAAATATAGACCCGAACCCGTACGGGTCCCGGGTCGGGTCCGGGGTCGACGGGTCTCGGGTGCACTGTGAAGACCTCTAGACCAGACATCCTTGTTTTTATGGGGACAGTACCAGTTTTTGGTGTCCTGTCCCATATTGGAGCTGTCCCCGGAAATGTCTCTGTTTTACAGCACGTTCAAAACAGTTATTACTTTCACACGCAGAGGGCGCTGCGAGCTACTGTAGCCAAGAAGAACATGGACAAGAGCAGAGCGCTATTATCATCAATTATCAAAAGTTTTGGTTTCAAGGTAGTGACATATTAACTATACATTTTAAATTAAAGTAATACTGTTTGTATGCACTTCATGACAAGGCATGATAAGGTTGCAGGATTGTCTTGCACACAGTATTAAACATTCATGAAACTTTCACCATCACAAATCCAATATGAATAATATAAAAAATAATAAACTAAACAATTAACACTTGCAGAAAGCACATACTTTGCGGTCAAAATTAGCCTAAAATGCAAAATAATTATTTATTATATAATGATAAATCAAGTTCCATTTGTGACAATTTTAAATACAGTCAGAAAATGCCACAAAATATTTGTTTAATACAGTTTCATTCATCATATGTTCTTATATTTATTGTTTTATTTTTAATGTGTTTTGTAAAGTCATAATTTTGTTATAATCCTATTTTGATCTCTTTAATATGTATAGTTACTATTTACTTTACATAGTGTGATTTTTGGTGAATTGTAGGCCTATTAATA
This sequence comes from Carassius gibelio, assembly GCF_023724105.1. Lineage (NCBI taxonomy): Eukaryota > Metazoa > Chordata > Actinopteri > Cypriniformes > Cyprinidae > Carassius > Carassius gibelio. Next base: position 13,521,591 of record NC_068393.1, read on the forward strand.
AAACAGGGTAAGTTTGATCCTCAAACTTCATTGTAATTATTAATTATGATATTAATATATGGAAAGCACAACAAAAATAAAATAAAAACATACATACATTGTTATACATATAGGTTTCAATGATATTTTGACCACTGAACTAGAAAATGTGTCTGGATTTCATTTCAGAAATCCGGTCACCTTAATCAAATACTAAAGCAACACTCAAACAACTGCTCCGAACATCTTAGCAATGATATAGCAATGTTAAAACAACCACTCAGAACTCAATATCAAACACAAAGCAATATCAAAACACATTTGCACTGTTCAAACAACCATTCAGAGCACCTTAAGGCTGGAATACACAACATTTTTAAAATCTGAACAGATAAAAAAAAAAAAGGGGCATTATACACTTAACAAGTTTGTAAATAGTCACAAATGAAAAACTGACCATTATATACAAAAAATTGAGGATCATACACTACCAGAGTTAAAAGATGTTCTGATCACAACAAACTCAAACAGAACGGTGTCAGTCCCATAGCAATGCTTAAACAACTACTCAGAACACTCTAGGAACTGCATAGTAACACTCAAACAACCGCTCAGAATCTCTGAACACAACGGTTTAGTAACACTCAAATAACCATCTTAAAACTCCCAAATACCACCTACCTAGCAACACTCAAACAACCACCCAGAAAATGGTTGCAACCATAAATATATATACATAGATGCTAGAAGTCGTCTGCCATACTGGACTGGTCAAAGCTGGTTCATGAACACTTCCGTTGTACTGTGTCTTCATTCGTAATTATACGCATGCATGCAATCAGTCCACAGCTTTTTATAGTTCACAGATTTTTACAAGCACAGGCTGTGCAATTTTGTGGCATCTTGGAAAACTTCTTGTTTTTTACTGTAAGTGACGACATTTTGACTTTTCCAAGATGGCGGATGCGTCAAAGTCTCTGGAGCGGTCAAATGTGGCATTGATGTATATGTGTCTAAGGTAGCAACTGCATAGAAAGCATTGTGGTGATGAGTTTTTGCCAGACTAGCACTATTCACAGTTATTCTGAAAATGTAAATATATGTTTTTATCCCATGTTTATCATTTAAAATTATTTTTTATGTTATTTCAGAGTCCATGGTCACTGTTGTGACTCAGAAGGTCCAAGAGGAGGAAAAAGAGGATGATGAAGATGAGGAAACTGGAGAAAAGTTTGAATTTGATGACAGCGAAGACGAACAGAATACAATGGAGAAATCGGTTGGGAATAAAGAGTCAGGAACTCTTCATGTGGAAGCTGAGCATGTAGAGAATATTAATGGTAGAACTGCCACAAATGCAATTTATTGTCAAGCTGTGAAGCGTGTGGCACACCATAATCAGCAGGCAGTAAACGGAGGGACCCCTGGAGGTCTGGAGGACCAAAATATCCCCACACATCCTTGTACAACATACCCAGGTTAGTCTTCAGTATGTGTCAGTCACATAATATGACTGTTTTTATGTGTATTGTATATTAGATAATCTCACTGATTCTTGAAACATGGGATAAAACTCATTTTTGTAACTTATTTTGTCCCTGCACCCAAGAACCAGTGATCTGTTTGTTGGAAAATTAAAAATGAACCATACATTCTGTTCTTCCTGCAGAGATGGTGGCCAGACAATCTTCTGATGGGTAAGTTTGTATGTTTGTGTTAATACACACAGCTGATTTTATGACAGATTTATGCCTTATGTGTTATGCCTTAAACATTTTCCACTTGAACATCTGATCCTTAGTATTCCCACAGGATGTCATTCATAAAGACACTATAAATCTTTATAGGCTTACTATTTGTTACCTCTGTGTCTTAACTGAATAGTGTTGAATATTTACCTTTTAATACATTTCTTACTGTATTAGTTATTAAAGAATTTACTCTGGCTCTAGTGACATCTAGTGGTAATGTGATATGACAATTAGCACAAAGTGACTGATAAAAATAAACATGGAGGGGCAATATTTCAATACTTCTGCATTCGTGTTTTGTTTTAGGAGTTCCATCTCGGCAGAGCCTCCAGTAGCAGATGAACAAGCAAACTTTTGGAAAAGAAATAACGTTTATGAAGGTATTATACTTGTGTTTAATATCTCTTGTGTTTGTGGTCATAAATGTAGTGAGATTAATCTATTTAAAGCACAAGCTGGCTTGTGACTGGCATTTAATGTTGAAATGCAGTTAAAATAATGCCAGTTGTTGTTTCAACGTTGAAAATGTTGAAACAGCATTGAAATAACATTTAATGCTAGATGTTGTTAAAAAAGGTTTACAATACTACATCAATTTGTGTTGATATAACATTACAATATCAACATTAATTCAATTAGTAAAACAGAAACAAAGCTTAGCAGTGATTCATTCAACCTTCATCCATGGCATTGATTCACTTGAGAAAAAACAACGTCTGGGAGTAAATTCCAGCTGGGAAGACATTTCAGTTCTTAAATCTGACAAAGATGTTTGAAAATGTATCTCCAGGTTCACATTTTGGGCCAGAGTGCCTCTATGCAGTTATCCAGAAGTCTCCCCACAAACATGCTCAGACAGGTTGGTGGCTCTGAGAAGGGCCTGTACCATGCCTTCCTGTAAATCCACACTAATGCACAAATCAGCATGGAAATCAGAGATGTGGAAAAATAGCAATGACTAATCCGATCCAGACCCACAGGAATCTCACGGGAAAGAAAACAACACACCCATGCCAAATGTCCACACTTGATTCAGTCTAATAAATCAGATTGTTTTGGAGATTTTTCTTTCAAATTCTGTTGCAATCCAATCAAATAACACAACAAACAAGTGATTGTGCAAACAAAATCATACAATGAATATACAATCCTTTGTCAACATAATTCATTTTCTTAAATTGTGACATGTACATTGGAAAAAAAAGTATGCATGTTACTAATACTTAATATAAACTAACAAAATTACTTGGCATCATTTTGAGAAGTCCTGCTAACGTCAACAATTCAGCAGCCATAGTAGAAGTGACTTCAAAGCTGTGTCCCTTGGCTGTAAAACAGTCTTTGCTATGTGTGTGCAGCCCCAGTTCATTCTCAGGAGTGGTTCAGTGTGGTTTCAGAGCTCACTCTGCGACTGCATAAAGGTACAATCCTCACTCCCCAGGACAGTTGGAATAGCTGTGCCGTTTTTGTATTTGACTGTAATCATACATAGATCTCCTTTTTCTATTACACGGCTCTCTGGACATTTTGATTCTGACTGGTCAGTCCCCACCCTCAGCCATCTGATATTTCCTAATATTCTGTGTCGCCCATGGCAATACTGTATAATCAGTCTGGAGCTAGGTTCATGTCTCTCATATCACGGCAGACTTTCTGCATGTTTGCATGGCAATATAGTTGCATGGTCCGTCTCAGACCTCAGACTTTTGAATGGTAGTGTATTATTAATTTGGTCAGTAGCCGTGTAATAATAAGCAGTCTATTTTGCAATAATAACCAGATGACTGTGCATTATTAGCATAGTCAGATCTGTGTTAGTCCCTTTGGACCTTTTGTCTACCAGCCTTCTAGAATAATTAGCAACCCATTTAAGTCTTTTTGTTTCAGGCTGTTGGAATATTTTGGCATCGTAGTACTGAAGATTTGGGCTATAGATACACATATTGCATTGCACCATATTGACACTTTAAATACAATCTCTTGCTGTACCATGTCTAATAATGAGAACTGGCTTCTACATCCACCCCCTGCTTAGATCTTTGTGTGTCAGTGTATAAACATTTACATATGTGCAACATCACAGTGAGAATCATTGTCATCTACAAAGCCACAAAAAAATAATCCGGGTTCAATACAAGTAAAGCTATGTCAACAACATCTGTGACATGATGTCAATTATTGCAGAAAATCATTTTGAGCCGCACGTTGAGAGATATGTTCTTATGCAAATGCGATGCCAGAAATGTTTCCCTGTAGATTTTTATCATTTTTCACACATTTTTACAAACTGCGAGATAAGAATTGATTTTCTGTGGTAAACAACATGCTACGGTTGCTTAACTTGGGTTAAACCTGGAATATTCCCAGGAGAGATACTCCTACTCCTAATTAATGTGTTCTCAGAATTTTAAATGATCTCCCCCTGACATCCCAGACAGAAGTCTCGAAATATCCTTCAGATATTCAGAGGACTAAACAGTTTAAAGAACATTTCACTTTGAGATATTTTAAGTTCCCATGGGGGAGACTCAGCAGGTGACTTCATTAGCTTAAAAGAGGTTGTCAACAAATCTGTACACACTGTCACAGCACAGACAAGTGTATGAATTGTCAATCCACTGCTCGTGTAGGAGTATGTTTGTTATTTTGTAGCACCGTTGTCAGAATGCAAGCTCAAATCTAAGTCAAAAGGATTGTTAATGTGCTTTGCTAATTGTTAATGTCTGTGCTAATCAGGGCTGAATTTCTTTGGCACCCAGTTTCGCAAACTGCACTGAGCTCAATTCCTCGCTGAAGCTCTAATGAATGATTATCAAATGCTGTTTGCAGTTACTTGTGCTTCAAAAAAGATGCTTAACCCAATGTCCAACCCACTTAAAGTAGTATCCTATCCTATCCTTTTTTTGTTTTGTTTTTATTCATCCTAAGAGTATGCTCAAACATCTATCAAACACTTCTATTAGGAGTCTCTTATTGTTTATGTAATAGAGTTTATGATGTGTACTTAGATGTTTTTGTTGTGACTATATGAATGACATTCTAGGTCTGCCTCCCCAAGGGAAAGCCATTCCTGAATCAGATGAAAATGTACCCCATGAACATCTGAAGGAGAACTCAGCACCTCCTGCGCGCTCAGAGGTCATCTACGATGATGTGCCTTGTGAAAACATCATGCCAGCAGATGCAGGTCAGTGTCTGACTATGGGCATTATCCAGATTAGTAATGTCATCACCCATAGGGAATGAATATATCAAATGTTTCTTCAAGATGGCAGAAATGGAGAGCATTTTATTTATTTAAAGTTTTTCATTTTACATTTACATTACACTCCATTATTCTGTGGTAAAATGAAGGCATTTTCTGCAATGATTTTTCATTATTTTTTAATTATACATTACACTGTGTTGTGTTTTAGGGTTATCTGTTTTCCTACTGATTAGATGACCGATGCAGAGTTTCAAAAAATGTTCAGAACGGTGAAATTTGCCAAAATATCAACCGAGAATCGGATTTCAAACATTTCCTTAACAAAATGACCAAAGTCAAACTATCTGGCCTGTTATATCTGCATTAAAAAATATACATGAATGCTCTTAAGGAAGGTCAGTGTGAAGAAGGTAGCCAGCCTGGGTCACTGAACAGTGTAGATGAACCCACTAGGGGCATCCATGAGTTATGAGGAGGCCATGAGAAAATATTGCATGTGGTAATAAAGTGCAAACTACGAACAATACATTTTTTCTTGAACAATAATTCTAAGTACATTCACATAGCAGGCAAAGATTTATTTTCAACAACTTGCCTGTACCAACCAACACACCTATGTATCTTAAACCAGGACATCTTCCTGGTACCTCATATGCATTTTTCTTGATTATTTTTCAGAGGATGATGTGATTTATGAGGAGGTGCAGAGGTCTGGCGAGCCCGGGCTGATAGACAACAGCTGGGGCTCCAGTGAGTTTGAGAGTTACGATGAGCATTCAGACAGTGAGACCAAGCAGCCCACTCGCAATAAGGTACAAATCCACTGCCTGTTCATTATCAACACTTTCTTAATAAGTTATAAAATAAATAAATCAGATGTTGTGCATTGTTATAGGGTGGTAGTATGCAATGACTAACAAAAGTCAAAAGCAATGCTGCCCAGCATTAGCTCAGCCGGTGGTGTGTGTTTAGAGGCAAGGCTACTGATTTTTGTGACCAGTGGCAGATAGGAGTTATTTGAAACCTGTCTGAAAACAATCATTATTTATGCTAATTCTGTTCAGTGACACTAGTAGAGCTACTAGTAGAGCAGAAATGACATGCTTCGACTTTAAAAAAGCAAAGGATTCTTTTTGCACTCGGTTACTTTCAGTTCTCCTTGCTTGCTGGGTTTACACTGTTCCCGTTCTTAGTTAATGTCTGCTGATGCATGCCCGAGAGGTCTTAATCTGCAGATGTTGCGTGTCACGCATGAAAACAGGTACAGAAAGCCTTAACCGGACTAACCAGTCTGACCTTAGGTACTTCTGTTTAAGGAAGAATTGGTGAGCAGTAAAGCTGTTTAAGTGTGATGTTTTAGTACTGTGAAACAAGACAGACAATCTTGAGGCTAAATCTCTCTTTTCACACTGTTATGTCTGCCTTCAGTTCCCAGTTGTTGGCCTTGATGTTATCACTGTCTGCTTGTGTTTGTCTCTCTCTTAATCTCATTATTTTCCTCCTTTTCCCATCTTTGTTGCCATCTTTCTTTATGCACTGATACATTTCAAACCCCCCCACCCCCGTCCCATACCGCCCGTGGACATGGCGTTAATGGATATAGATTTCCCCAGATGTGCGACGTCTGAAGCAACGCTGCGTGCAGACCAGGCGTGAGCTAGCCATGCGGTTAGGGGCTCGAGATGTCGGCCAACTCAAACAAAACTATGACATTAAGGTACTTTTATACAGCGGTGGGTGCGTGGTAATCACTGATTCTTGAGACGTGACAAAGCATCAACTTATGAATGATCGTGCTTATATTTTCTGTCTTAACTATGATATGTCAACTCCATAAAGGAAAATATCAAACTTATATTTTCTCCATAACCATGATATGTCAACTCCATTAATTCATTGTTTTGGATTTTCATAGTTCCTCTATTTTAAGTTTGTTCTATTAGTAATTAATAACAACAGACAAACAAAGTGGCTCTTGTATTTAAATAGATGTGTGGTATTCAGTAATATTTCGGTAGCACTTTATTTTACAGTCCTGTTCCTCGTGTACATACTATGTACTTATTATAGTAATTAAAATAACTATGTAATAACTAGGTACTAACCCTGAACCTACCCCTAAACCTAACCCCACCCCATGTAGTTACCTTGTATTACCAGAACTTTCTTAGATAAATACACTGTAAAATAGGTATTTTAACTTGCAATAATATTTCAGAATATTAAAGTTTAATTGTATTTTTAATTCTAAGAATTTATGAAAAAAGGAGACTTCTTTCAAAAACATGACAAGGAAAAATGCAAATGGAAGAAGCATTAACGGAGCTCTGCGGCGTGTTTTGTTTTAGTTTTAAGAATAAGTGTTATATTACTATATTACTTAAGAATAAATCTAGATTTAGTTGCAATTTTAACTGTTCACCAAAATTCATATACAGCTACTAATTATAGTATTCCGTCATGCTTATCATTGAACAATGAAGTCTTTTTTTTTTTTTTGTGCAACGAAAATGAAACTGTGTGAAATCCACTGAGTGCTGCAACTGAGAAGAGAGGGACCTTGAGGCTTTGTCCTGGTGCTGCTGAACACACTGATCCACAAACAGGAATTTATCTCTTCTCTTTTAGTTTTGCTGATTCATTTTGTTCCTCGCTTTCATCTTATGACCTTAACCAGTTTCTCTTTCCTCACTTAGGTTCAACAGCTCATGAAAGCAGCTAGGAATGGCACAAAAGATGGACTGGAAAAGACCAAAATAGCCATGATGCGCAAAGTGTCCTTCCTGAGTAAAAAAGACTGCACAGGTTTGACTTTTAGACTCTCATTTCCTCTTATTGGTTTCTGGTGCCTTTTTTTTCTGACACCTGGTAGGTTACAGTACAGAAACGATACTAGAGAATAGAAGCCTCTTTGGAAGTTTTGAATGTTTGAGTTATTCTGAGATAGCAAGTGGCATGAATTATTACAGAGCTACAGAATAGTGTTTACCTAGAAAGAGAATTGAGCAGAGATGGAAAGTACTGGACTAGTATGTGATGCCAGTGGGAGCGAGGAGTTTAACTGTGCTTTTGACTGTCAATGTGCAGATGACATAGAGGAAGATTCTGGATATCTGGATGTGACTGTATCTGAACTCAAACATCCACCACCTCAACTTTCTCCAATGCCAGAGGGGCTCAGTAGCCAACAGGTGCGTGTTTCTATGTACTTATGCTTGAATCTCTGTTGCAACACATCAGAAGGCGTTAGATCCATTTGCAGCTTTTTGCAGTCCAGGGGAAGTAATCCAAGTGTGGGCAGGCAGAGAACAATCAGAGAATCAAGAAACAGTCCAAGGTCAATAGCACTAGAAACAAAACACAGGTAATAACACTCAGAAAAGACAGCACGGGTCAAATCAAGACTTCACAAAAAGTCATTGTAATGGTGTGGTTTATATGTGAGCGTGTAAATGAGGTGCAGGTGGTTGAATGATCACGTGAGATTGAAATCAAGTGTGGGGTGTGATCAGTCCCAGGAATGAGGGATGATGGGAAATGGAGTCCAAATCAGAGTTCGCTAATATTCAGGGGACAGTTCTCTCTGGTGGTGAGGAAGAGGCGGTACTGGAACCCCCTCTGTAACAATTAGCCTGCATTATTGTCATTATTATACTTGCCCTGCTCATTTATGACATATTTCCATATACCACCTTAAAAATATTTGTGGTCAGTAAGAATTTTTTTTTTTGTTTTGTGAAAGATATTAAAACCTTTATTACCCATGTATTCGTTAAATTGATCAAAAGTGACGTTGTTATGAAAAAATCTATTTCAAATAAATGCTGTACCTTATTTTTTAAACTTTCTATTCATCAAATTTCTATGCAAAACTATTGAGCAGCAAAGATGTTTTCAACATAATAATATAATAAGATAATAATAATAAGAAATTTATCTCGAGCATCAAATCAGTGCACATTAATTGTAATGCGCAATCAGAATGATTTCTGAAGGATCATGTGATACTGATGACTGAAGTAATGGCTTTTTCATCACATTAATAAATTACTTTTAAAAATATATTAAAATAGAAAACAGCTATGCTAAATTGTAGTTATATTTCACTGTATATTTAGCCGCTGGTTTGCTGTCAGTTAACCTAACTGATTTTAAATTCCTATTTTGAATGTCACAGGTTGTCAGGCGTCATATTCTTGGCTCTATCATCCAGAGTGAAAGAAGCTACTTAGACTCACTCAAGAGGATCCTGCTGGTCAGTGACACAATCATGACATTACATATGACTGTAATACTAAAAAATTATTCTGAATTATCACTTTTCAAATAATGCAAGAAACAGAAATATTCCTCAATCTTCTTAATGAAGTGTAAAGGAGGGCAAAACTAGGAATAAAGCACAAGGGGGAAGATATACCCTGTTAAAAAATATACCCTGTTGCCTAAAGTGTTTTGCTGGTCTTAAACAGATTAAGCTGGTCAGCCAGCCTGAGCAACTAACATGTGCCAAAAACCCCTTTAAACCCATTAAAACTGATCCTAATCTTCTTGGGCAGGGTGGTTTGCTCTTTTTTCAGCAGGATAAAGACAAAAGCAAAATATATTCATACACCCTTATCTTATTGTGCTGTTTAAGTTGGAAGATTCATTTATTCTATTGTATTTTTTTAAACTGACAAGAACAGATGTGAATATGTTAATTAAATCAACAGAGAGATAAAACCCAAACTGAACAATCTGAGCACACTCACTCATACCTACCACCTGAATTATATTTTAGGAATATAAGAAGCCTTTGATGGAGACGGAGCCGCGGATCCTGAGCTTGAAGAAGATCCAGCCTGTTTTTTATAGGCTGAAGGAGATCCTGCAGTGTCACTCCATGTTTCAGATTGCTCTGGCCTCCCGTGTTGCAGAATGGGATAATTCAGAGAAAATCGGAGACCTTTTTGTTGCTTCAGTACGTCTCCCGTTGTTCTACTAAAACTTTCAATTTGTGGTGTGTTTCACAGCTTTTGGTTTTTATGTTAATTGATTTTTCTTTTCTTTTTTTGTTGCTTTGGTTACAAAAGTTTTCACACTTGTTTTTTATTTAAAACACTGCACTGTTGCATAGCACTGATCCAGCTGATTTGTATGGCAAGATATATAACCTTTATATTAAGATGAAGATTTTTGCATGAATAAGGGTGGTCAGATCTGCTTATAAGAGTCAGTTGTACTTTGTGATTTTCTTTATTTATACCATAGCATGACTCACATTCTTTTGTTTCTGTGATGAAGGATCTTTGCAGATGGAAAAACAGAAAATCCTTTAGTCAGCAGTTCTATTTAAAGTGTGCTAATTTCCTCTGCATCATGTAGACTGTGCTTTGCAGCTGAGAACATAATGTTTAAGACCGTTTTATCAGTAAATGTGAAACAATCTTACAACTAGTCACTCCATATTGTCCAAAAGATAAATACAAATGCAAGCAAAGTACACTTAAAATAAAAAGGTACAAAACTCTAACCTAAGTGGTACCGCTTCAAAATAGTAATATCTTTAAAGTACTATTATGTACAATTTAGAGATGAATAAGGTATAAAGATGTACCCTTTAACTGACATCTTACAGATTACACAGTGTACAGATTACAAAGCATTAAGTCTTGAAGTACATGGATCTTCTGTTTTGTCTGAACTGTGGATTGTTATGTCTGCCTCTGAGCTCATCATTGTTTTCATCTCCTCTAGTTTTCCAAATCGATGGTGCTAGATGTGTACAGCGACTATGTAAACAACTTCACCAATGCTATGGGTCTTATCAAGAAAGCTTGTATGTCCAAGCCAGCATTCCTGGAGTTTCTCAAGGTGAACTTCTCAACCTGCTCCTAATTGTTCACCATTTTGTTTGGGCAACAGCACTTAGATTCACACTTACCAGTGTAAAAATCTAGTTCCATTTTAGTCCCCGTCATTTCCGACCTGGTTTTATGTTCTTCTGGGTTGCAGAAGAAGCAGGCTGCCAGTAAAGACAGAATCACTCTTTATGGTCTCATGGTCAAACCAATTCAGCGCTTTCCTCAGTTCATACTCTTACTTCAGGTTAGTACTCTGAAAGCTCCAAATACACACAAACACACACATGCACAAAGCTAAAGATGAATGACAAATAAGTAGTTTAATTTTAAAATGGTGGAATTTTCTCAGACTGTTACACTTGGGGAAGTGAAAGACAGAGCTCGTGAGGCACATTAATTTTACTCACAATGTGTGCTTCCTATCAAAACCATGATGTGATACTGTACAGATAATGCTGAAACATACGAAACTTAACCCTGAGGAATTCCCTTGTGTATGCTATTTTACTACAGAAGAAAAAGTCATGTTCTGCCAGGATTGTTTTTTTAATGTTAAATGAGTAAAGTTAAATTCTAAACTTGTTATATGTGTTTTTCCCACGGCTTTAAACATGCCACTTAACATAATTTGCTTGTGTGGGACCGTATTTGTAATTAGTGTATTGTAGGTCACTTTATATGGAAGCATTGGCTAAATGACAAATTAGGTAGTAATTACTGAATAAATGCAGACAAATCTGTCTGTGTTCCACAGGACATGCTGAAAACCACCCCTGTGGGTCATCAGGATAGGCTGCCGCTGCAGCTGGCCCTCACTGAGCTCGAGACTCTCGCCGAAAAGCTGAACGAGCAGAAACGGCTGGCCGAGCAGCTCGCTGAAATCCAACAGCTCACTCGTAGCGTCAGTGACCGTAACCTCAGTAAGGTCAGAGACCACCACACTACAAACACACACGGGACACGTCAAAGCATTGCCAACCCAACAACACAATGATTTGACTTTAAAAGATAATTTGGTTGGGAGTGAGGAAGGACATGAACTGTCAGTGTGATCAAACTGCTATTTTCCACATTTCCTTTTTCTAGAAATAGCTTTGACAAAGATGTTTCCTTGCCAGGGTGTTAGGTTGTCAGTTATTTTAGTAGAACACCCTTCCTACCCCCTTCCTAAAATACTGTATAAAGGCAACTATAGTTTCAATATACAGTATGAAAGCCCCTTTTCTATACTGTGTGAAAATAGCAATTATGAAATAATAAAGACAACATATTATATATATTCTCATGTACTGTCAAGCCAGAAGTAGTTATAAAAAGATTATCTGTTTATTTTTATATAAATTTTTGTGCATATTATATTATATATTATATTCATATTATACATTTATATTCAGTTTGAGTTTTTTTTATCATTTTAATTAAGCTAGACTGATTTAATATATTAAAATTAGTTATGGACCATGGACCACAAAAGGTGGGGTATATTTGCAGCAATAGCCAAAACATTGTATGGGTCAAAATTATAGATTTTTCTTTTATACCAAAAATCATTACGATATTAAGTAAAGATCATGTTCCATGAAGATATTTTGTAAATGTCTTACCGTAAATATATCAAAATGTAATTTTTGATTACCGTAGCAATATGCATTGCTGAGAACTTCATTTGGACAACTTTAATTGGCGATTTTCTCAGTATTTAGATTTTTAGATTTTTTTAAAATCTTTTAGTTTTTAGACTGGTTTTGTGGTCCTTGGTCACATATATGAAAGGGGTGGTTGATTATTATTTCACATTTTTAACTTTAGTTAGTGTGTAATGTTGCTGTTAGAGCATAAACAACATCTGTAACGTTACGAAACTCAAAGTTCACTGCAGAGGGAGATATTTTCTTTTAAAGAAATCACGGTTTAAGGGCTACAAAAAGACTGGTAGGGACTACAGCAAGCTTCTTCCTGGGTTTGTGACATCACTAACCCCGATGTTTACATAAACCCTGCCCCCAGGTAACATGCAACTACCCGTACTGGTAAGGAGGTGTAACACTTCCAGACAGCATGCACCAGGTGGTTAGCAAATCACAACACACTGGTTCTGATTGTGTATTTCTGAGGGAGGGGCTTCATAAAACCAGGAACTCAACAGACTGGTTTGACGAGAACAGAAACAGCAGTGTACAAGAGAGTTAAAGTATCTGAAAAAAAAAATTTTAAATGAAGAATGAACATGTTACACTACATCCCATTAACACAACCAAACCTTTGAAAAAAGCTGATCAACCACTACTTTAATTTAGATTATTTCAATTCATCTTGTGACCCCTGGTTAAGAACCACTGCAATAGAGCATTTCCACTTCCCTCAGCAGCTGCAATGCACACATACAATAGAGTCTAAACTGAAGAGCAGAGACATACAGATAATGCAAGTATTGTCTCATGGTGTGGGTGTATTCATTTACTTTGTAAAACTATTTTTTATAACAGCAACTGAACTCGGATCAGAAGCAGTTGATTCTGTCTGAGACACTAATTGAGACCGTCTATGGCGAGAAGGGTCAAGTCCTCAAGTCTAAGGAGCGCAAAGTCTTCCTCCTGAAAGACATGCTCGTCTGTGCAAACATCAATGTGAAGTAAGCTGTCCTCTTCACACATCACAACTCTGTCCTGTCTTTCATGAGAAAGGTTTGACATTAATAAATTATATTGAAGTAACCCAAAACTGAAAATTTTGCCATCATTTACTCACCCTCATTCAAACCTTATTGAGTTTGTTTAGCAAAATGTTTGTGCTGCTTCTTTTATATAATTCAAGTACCTGGTGACCTAGAGCTGTCAAGCTTGGAAAATGATGACAAAAGGCACAATAAACCTAGTTCATGTGACTCATATCCTATATTCCTAGTCATCTAAAGCCGTCTGATTGCTTTGTGTTGAGGAAAAGACAAATTGAAGTTGTTTTTCACTGAAACTGTCCTCCTCTCACACATCTGAAAATTTTCATTCATGTTCAAATCCAGCGTATCAAAACATGTCACATCAGGTTTGACATTATTTCATGTCATTGATTCTCTGCTGGTTTCGTAACAGATTTAAAATATGTACTTATGCATGCTTACTTGTGTGCATGTTTAAATGAGACACAAATGAGAGAGAATTTTCTGTGAATAATCTTACATTTAATGCTGTCATATGGCTTCAGATGACTCGTTATATAGTGCATGAGTCATATGATTTAGTTTAATGATACTTTAATGTCATCTTTGGAGGTCACCATTTATTTTAATTGTATGGAAAAGAGCAGAGGAGAAACATCCTGCCTAAACTTTCCTTTTGTGTTTAACAGAAGAATACAGTGGTGTCAAAAGTATTGGCTTTCATTACTCAAGTAGAAGTATAGATACTAGGTCTTAAAAAGACTTTTGTAGAAGTTGAAGTATCAACTCACGCTTTTTACTCAAGTAAAAGTGTAAAAGTACTGGTTTAAAAAACTACTTAAAGTATAAAAGTAAAAGTAATGTAAGGGAACAAATGCCATTAAGAACAAAAGCTTAGGCCACACCACAGGGGCCTATTGTGAACTACCCCACCTCCTAAAAAAAAACATTTTTCTAAAGGCCATAATGAATATAATGTTATATTAAATGTTCATGTTGAAAAATTTGGGATGCACTAGGCTACATGTTTCAGCAACATATATGCCCATTGAAAATGAACGCATTTTAGTACAATGCAAATACATTAAAGGACTAGAGATATGATTACTAGTTGCTAATAAGTATTGTTATGGTGCAAAAAGTCAAACTTTAGAGGCATGTCATCAATAACCTTTAATGGAATGTAAATGTACATCCAAGCTTAGCTGCAGGAATCTGCAAGGGCAATGGATAAGAACATTGGTGCAGGCTTAGTAACAATTACTCTTGTAACGTTGTCTATTTACAATAAGCATTATAGTGCTGTCAAAATTAATGATTAATCCAAGTGATTAATCAATAACTAAAAAGGAAAATTAACTCATAATCCCGATACCTTCTTGATTGACAGCTTCCTGTATTCGGTACATATGTATGCTATGTTAAGTTACAAAGTTGGTATAGCCTAGATATCACAACATTGTCAATCGCAAACGATCATTTATTAAAATGTCTCACTACCGAACTATCAACAGTAGCTTTATTTGTGGAGAACGAAGATAAAGCACCCATTTGGTAAATGAGCCAGTGAGAAATAATAACTTTTAAATAGGGTCCAGTGCCTTTTCGATACTTTTAAAACAGTTCAGGCGCCAAAATGGTGCCTGAACCTATACTTAAAAAAAAGAACCTAAAAAAAAAAAAAACTATGCATAACTTAGATTCCAAATAAATAACATTCCAAATATTTTAAATAAATCCATAGCTTTCACCTTGGATGCTCTCACTTCCCAAGTTGTGCTTCCCTTAATCTAAGGCTAATAAATGTATTTCACAATCTGGGTCATTATTTAATATAAAACCACACATAATTCTACTGTATATCTGTCACTCACTCTGATATTTAGTTAAGATGAGTGCTGTCTGTCACTGTCTTAAATCAGTTCTGTGAATGACTGTATGCTCATTCTTTATAAAGTAGCAACAATGTCGTTTGTAAAGTACAGTAATGTGCAAAAGTCTTAGGCACATTAGTATTTTCACCCCAAAAAAGGGTTTTAAGCCAGTTATTTAAATCTTTTGCTTTAGTGTGTCCATAGTAAATATCAGTTTGCCATTAATTTTAATAATAATCTAGTGCGATTTTGAATGCACAAGCAGTTTGACAACGGCAAAATGAATGTTTGGAAATGTAAACTGATATTTTATATTGACACACTACAGCAAAATATATAAATAACTGTCCGAACACCATTCTTTTAAGTGAAAATACTAACGTGCCTAAGACTTTTGTACAGTAGTTAGTGTATGTATAAAGTACGTATGATTAAATTAATATTTAGTATAAGTATATTTAAATAAGTGTAATTAAAGTATTTGTTCGGTCATATGTGTTAAGGGCTAGATTTTCACTGGAGGAAACGGCTTTACAGTAAAAAACTTTAAAAGTTAAAACTTTACAGTAGATGAGAAAGCGACAGCTTCTTCGTGACCTTTTGTAAACTGTATTTATGACAAATAACTTCACTGATACAGATTCTAACAATCTATTGCTAAACACACACCTTATGTCCTCTGTCTCTGTTTGAGCTCGCGCTGCTCCGCCGCGGTCTGCGGATTGAAGAGCGCGCTCAAAGACGGGAGGAGACCGGTCTGACGCCGGTTTCATATGAAATTTAAGCCGACTGACTCTGAGGCGATAGGATACCGGTTCCATACCCAACCCTACTTTTAAGAAATACATTTTATGATAAACGAACCAAAAACTGTCTATGCCCTTGCTGGAGGGTGATGTAATTTGTGTCATGTGCAGGTGCGATGGATCGCATACAAACCAATAGGGTGTCGGGATGGTATCTGTTTATACTTCCCATCCAACCACAATCAAATTCACTCCATCCGGATGGCGCGATTTATCTGGATAGGTTTTTTTTTTTTTTTTTGAGTGATGACAAGCCGGAATGAAAACAAGGCGTAATGAAATACCAGTAACGAAGCTATTTTTAAAATGTAAGGAGTAGAAAGTACAGATACTTGCGTGAAAATGTAAGGAGTAGAAGTAAAAAGTCGGCTGAAAAATAATTACTCAAGTAAAGTATAGATACCCCAAATTTCTACTTAAGTACAGTAACGAAGTATTTGTACTTCGTTACTTGACACCTCTGAGAATGAAAGACATAAGAGTTTGGAATGATATGAATGTGTGTAAATGATGACAGACCATTAGTATTAGGTAATAAATGAATATAGTTAACTAAATTAGAATTCAGTTACTTGCTCATAATTTATAATTTAAGGCCAACTCCATTTTAATTCCCTCTCAACTGACACATAGATACATTGAAACGGGGATTGATAACATCTTTGAGGATCCAAGGTAACAGTCTCACATCTGCCAGGTTTTTCATTAATGACCACTGGGTCATGCTGTTTTCAAAGACTTCGGATCAGAATGATTTTACACTGTCTTCAAAGTTCTGCTGCATTCTTCAATCTCAATCGAACGTTTCTCAATGCAGATCATGCATAACTAGGGAATACATGAATAATAATTTCCTGAAATCACCGCAGGGAGTCTGAGGCTCTCTGGGAATCTTTCTGATCACAAAGCTGTAATTGCCTGTCTGATTCCTGGATCTCCGTCAATATCATTCAGACGTTCTCTAATAATGTATTATTTCTAATTGTGATTCTGACTTTGTTGTGCAATCTTAAAGTAATTAATTTTAATTAAGGGGCCCTCCAGATATCAGCAGCCTAGTCCCAATCGGTCCCAAATACGCAGTTAAGTGGAGTGCCCCCCTGCTGCAAGTGCAAGTGGTGGAGGTGGGCCAGGAGACCCCCCAGCATAAAGACAGCATCTACCAGCAGAGTGGAAGCAGGCGCTTGAGCTCCATCAACTCTCAAGGTTGGCATTTTTAAAGAGTACTCCTTTCATGTGGTTAGAGGAGCAAGGGCAAAATAATGAAATAATGAACTTGGTTTTTTGATGTAGTTGGTGAAGCTGGATCATATAGAATAAAAAAGTTATTTTAAATTGAAAATGCTACATTTTATTGTATTTTTAAATAAATTCAGCATTAGTTGGAATTTGAACCCAAACTATCTATCTATCTATCTATCTATATATATATATATATCTATATATATATATATATATATATATATATATATATATATACAAACACACACATACCATTTCAAATTTTATATAATCTAAATTCATTATTGCATTATTTTTAACCTGTTAACTGTCACTCACATTTTTTAACATAGACTTGAAATTGTATGATCCAAACCTACATTTTTATAATTCATGACTGAAAACATTTTGTCAACATTTTCAGTCAACATTTTGACAACAGTTTCATGGTAATGCAATGTTTGATTTTAAAATGTGTTTCAAAGGATAAATTTTGTGATTTTAAGTTTTCTTTTCTTTTTTTTTTTTTTCTTTTTTTACAATTTCTGATGATTTCTAATGTGTGATAGAGAAAAAGGCAACAAAGAAGACTTTTTTTGACAAAGGTCAGTACTCCTGATATGATGTAGGTTTTTGAGGTGCACTCTTGCCATAAATTGATCTATTACTTTTCCTACATTATAATAATAATAAAAGATTGTTAAAATATCTATTTAGGAGTTTTAGACCTTTCTAACAATATATAGTTGGTCATGATTAGATAAACGTAGTAAATGTAGGCGTCCCGGTGACAATTAACAGGTTAAGAAATATTATTTATATTATTAATAGTATTACATTTTCTAATATAATCAACCTGTAAGAATTTAAAATGAATAACATTGATAACATGATTGAATGTGGTGGCTCAGACTAATGAGTTTTTCTGTTTAATTAAAATAACTGACTCATAAGAGTCATTTATGAATTGTAAAGGAATGGAAATTAATTAACTGGAGTACACTTGTTCCATTGTTTGTGCTATAGTAGAGCAGTAAACACTGTCAAATAGTATTAATGTTCAGTCTCCTTATAAATTATTGTATGGATTTTTACTGTTCTCTAACACTGGTAAACACAAGAAATTCCAATTTCCCCACCGTTATGTCAGCTTTACCTTTGACAAATCACTGTCGCCGAGCTAATATCAGTGTGCAGTCCTCCTGCTGCATTCATCTTAGTTTTCCTCAGGGCTCAATGTTGAACCCAGCTCATACTCTCCAGCAGGGGAAATATACCCTGATAGTCAGAGAACACAACAGAGGGTCTAATTCCAGGATAAGATGAACCAAAAGTCCTTGGGAGACTTTTTTCTTTTTTTCTTACATCAGAAATTTCAACCTCTTCTCTACATCTTTCCTGCTGTGTTTGAGCTTTCAGCCTGATGCAAATACTGCACAGAATTACAATGTTAGTTGAGCGCAGTCGTTCCATTGCAAGAGTTTGCTGGGGGCATTTAATGTTAATATAATTACTGATTATCATGGAAATGTTATTTGCTCAGGAAAGCTGTTTCTGGGTCCACCACGGCTGTTTCAGGAGCTGCAGGAGTTACAACATGATCTTTCTGTGGTGGAGGAAGTCACATTGTTGGTGGGCACCCTGCAGGGATCATACCAGGTAAAATCCTTAATCATCCGCAGCGTTACACACCTGGCCAATTTCTGACTGCCAGTGAATAACTCAATTGCTTTTAGGGATGTGAAAAACTATGTATTTTCATAGTCGAATAGTCTGAACAACTAAGGATAATCCATCAAAAAATGAAAAATTCGGTTTTCATTTACCCATGTCATGCATATCATTTGTGAAAAAAAAGATGTGAGAAAAGAGCAACAAAACACTTTTCTCAAAAATGTCAATTTAAAAGTAAACAGAATTTCATTTTTGGGTGAACTATCCCCTTAAGGAAGCTCTTAGGCTGCTTGAGAGATGTTTCCACCAGACACTATTCAGATGTTGCTGAAGGAGTGTTCAAATAGAGGCATAGTTACAAAAAAAAAAAGCAGCATCAGAGCAGCCTTAAACAGTTTCAGATTTGTAATTTCAGAATTTCATTCATTTTGTATTTAAAACATTCATTTTGACAACATTTCTGCAGATGTTTATTTTGACTAGCTTTGCTAGCATAGTATAGGATCATTCACAGCCATGCTTTCATTAACAAAAAAATAAATATTCAACATTCAGCATTATTCAGTTTACATCCACTCTGACTAAGATCTTAGTGTTGCTGACAGCTATTTTAATTATATACGCTAAATATCTGCAACCTTTTTTTTACAAATCTTAAAAATGGATTATGCATACTAACAGAAACATTGCTGGCAGCAGGCGATTTGAAGTCCGACAGTAATTGTCTTGAAGTGTGTTGTTGCAGATGTGGTGTATTTTGCCGGTTCTCCCAAGGATCAAACTCAGTCAGGGATTTTTCTCTCAGAAGAAAAGACTTTATTTTAAGCAAAACAAAGTCGAGAGCTTGTTGCAAGAAGTTCTGTCGAATGCTAGGTTGCATCTCATTATATACCCTATACAGGGCGGTTCCACATGGTAAAACTTTTCCTTTAGATTACACTTTACCTAAGTCCCTAGGGAGGGGAGGTCCTTAATGTATGTCTAACCATATGTTATTCATTAGCCCTGTACATTCCTGCACGTAACCATATTCCTTTCTATCCATTTCCTATAGGATTATAAAGGAAAAACAACTAGCAACAAAAATGGCTAGATTCACATTGATTATTCTGGATTGATTAAAATCTTACTAATAAAAATCTTCCACATATTCTCCCCTTTGAGACTTAATAAGTCTCACATTTGATTATTCTTATCCAGAGTGCTACTCCATAATCCAGTCATATTAGTTACACTACCTAGTGACTAAATAAGTCACATTGTATTATCACCAGTGACTAGATTATGAAATTCCACTCTGAGGGACTACTGGACCAAACATCTCTCTCCTACTTTGACAAGGAATGAGTAAAAGATCCAGTCTCCCTAACCCCTCTTTAATAGTAGACATTGTTAAAAACATGAATGTGCAATTGGTTCAGCATTTGCCTGGTTATCACAGTTTTGTATAAAAGGCGTAAAAATACATACACATACAAATACAAATCACATCACACATTGAATATCACAAGATTATAAGAGTTGATCTTCAGCTTAGATACCTTATGTATCAATTTCCCATTATTTTGATATCTTTGAATTGAATTTGCTTAGCTGTGGCTTTGACTCGTGACCTCAATATAGGAAGTATACAGTAAAAGAGTAAATCTCCTGTCATTAATGCCATTCCTAAAAACTTTCCCTATTTAATTATAAACTATGCTCCACATGTTTCTAATTGTAAATCAAACCAGTCTTACATTTTATTATCTTTTCCAACATTTTCTTTATCACCATTCTTAGCCTTTTCAATTTGATCAGTTCTTCATTAAATGCTCCCTTCTATAAATACAGCATTTTCCCCAAACATAACACATACTTTTCCTTCTTCAATTCACAAATCTTGAGCTTTTCTATTTTGCTCCTTTCATTCTATTTGTTGCATCCAATTGCTCTATTTTCCCTTCAAATCTTCCTACATCCATATTTCCCTTCTCATAACCTTCAAATTCTTCATCTACCATTACTTAAAATTCTCTTTCCACCTTTTCTTTTCTATTTGTTGGCTCATATCTGCACCCAAGTATTTTGATCTCAGTAGCAGTCCCATCATTCTCTCATTCCATCTTCACCAGGGAGACTCTTTGCGAGTCGTTGCAATGGTCTTTCCCTCGTTGGCAAGGGTGGGTCGTTACTAGCACGCCCTTCATCCCTCACTTCATGCTGTGTGGAGTTGTTGAAGCTGGTTGGCGTATTTTAAGGTTAGAGATGTGAACTCAGGTGTCACTCTGTAACCGTTTTGCTGATTAATGCAAGGCTCTCTTGACATCATAACTGCACCCTCACTGGTTCTCTTTGATGGAGCGAAGCATTCCTTGGTCTTACTGGAACTGCTGTCACCTGTAAATGGAAAACTTCAGAGTGTTTTGTTAGTGTTATCAAGCATGCTAATTTGTTCATCTTGCCAGTCGTCCTTCTTGGTGTGACCTGTGGAATTGTAATGTGGGTTGAGGGCTGTCTTGGCCCCTTTTGGAGTTTTCACAATTCCTGTGCTGTCTTTACTATTTTTTAATTCCTTTCAATTTTAATCTGAGCAATTTGCTTATTTTGTTATCTCTTTGTTTTGTAAACTGAGTTCCACTATATCACTGGATAATTTATCTAGGCCTATGTTGCTCAGTAGCACAGGCCTTTTGCCCTGGAAAACACTCAACCCACTGCATTTATTTTAACAGTCAGAAAGATAATATTTCATCCTTTTGACACAATCAGCTCCATCATGATATGCTGAAAAGAAAGTTAAATGTTGGTTAGACAGAGCAAGCTTGCTTTGCTCTGCCTTCCCATGTTATACGCTGCGCATGTGTGGCACTGTTTTTCTTTCTGCCACAACAAAGACCTAGGTACTGACCAGGAAACTTAACCAAATTCATTCATAGTCATTATTTTACTGGGCATAAATTTGCCCTGTGGGCCCACATTCAAATTTGTATACAGCTGTTTGGGCAAATTGATTGAATTGCCTCAGTGTCTCGTCAGACACTCTCTGTCATGCCATACAACACCATCATTCATACTTTTTCACACACTTTCACTCCCCCTTTTTTTTTTTTTTTTTTTTTTTTTTTTTGCCAAAAACTTTTCTTTTCTTTCTTTCCTTCCTTTTTCCAAAATCTCCTAGATGAATTTGTTTAGAGTATTAGGCCTAGGCATTGGGCATTTGAGAGAGCCAATTATCATTTCTCAAATGTCATGTGTTTGTCTAATTTAAAGTTTAGTCAAATACTTTTTTGTTATTGCTCATGAGCGACTCTGAGAAGAGGATTGGAGATCTCTGCATATCTTGGATCCATGGCCATCAACATTTCCCTCTGGTTATCCCCAGTGATGACAGTATATGTGATTTCATGATTTTGGATCTTTGGAATAATCTTTTATTCATTATTATTTTATTCAGTTTTACCTTAGAAAATTACCTTAAAACAAAATGGAGTGACCAATATTTCTATTTTTTCAACCATATATATTTTTCCTATTGTTCATCAGAATACCCTTTTTTTTTATTTATTAATTTATTCTCTTCTTTCCCAATGCGCTCAGCATTGTTGTCAAGTATTCAGTTGTGCTTTTCCCCTAGTTGTTTAATGAAACTGTCTTACTATGCCAAATCCAGCTCCATGTTTATCTGATTGGTGAGTCAAGTACTCACTTCTGTCTGTCAAAATTATTTTTTCTTTAAGACATGAGGCTGGACTGGAACCTATTGAAAAGCAGATTGAGAGAGTTAGTTAAAACACAGAATTTAAGGAAGTGCTGTGAGACCAGTGAATAATCAAGATTAAAACATAGTAAATAACATAATTAAATAAAATAATTAACATTTGAAGCAGTCTCTATGTGTTCATTGAATATGCAGCACCTGTGCACTGAAGGGATGGAAGTCCTTCTGGTTAGATCATCAGCCTGGGCTGTTGTACTGGGTCGTCAGTCTGTGATGGCACTCAAAGACCTGATGTTGTGGTGTACGGTCTCCGTTGTTTCTCTGCTTCTTCTCAGTCTGGCTTCTGGTTTCTTTCTGCCAGAGTTTTGCATTTCATAATGTTCTTTTCAACCTCAGGAAAAGTCTCAAGTGATAGATTCACCTTTTCCTATTTTGATTCAGTCTTTTCTTTGCTGAAGTGTGTTCTTCTCTGTCAAGAGGGGAGGGGAACATCCATCAGCCCCTCCCTCTTCTTCTCTCTGCAGCTGTGTTTGCTGCTTTGCCATTCCTCGACAGACTCCATTTCATTGCTTTCCTTTGTCAAGGCACTGTTCCAGAAATCATCTGAAAGTTTAACACTCAGAGACTGCATTAATCAAATGTACCTATGTAACTTCTGACCAAATTGTTTCTGAGCAATCAGCTCTTTTCTAATTTTCTCTTTTCAACCTCTTCTTTCAGTGGTCCCTTAATAAAAACAAAATCATCTGGTTGAAAACAGCAGTTCTCTTATTCTTTGTTAGTTAAGCAAGTTCTTCATTGCAGGAAAATAGCAAGCATTTTTTCTTCTTTGCAAAATGCAAAAATCAGCTACCTTTATTATCTAAATATACTGCAATAAAATAAAATAAACCTTTTTTTTATAACAGCATGACATGCATATGGTAAAATAAGGACTTCAATCATAATTTTTCTTCTAAATTTGCATACATGATTCAGAATAATCTGGTATTTGTGAATTAAGGTTTCCTAACCAACATAAAATAATTCCTATTATTGTAAATAAAATAATTAAATCTAATTCTTTAAGCAACTAGTTTCCTTCCTATTGTAAAATGCCTATAGCTTTTGAATCCAAATGTCTATTGACTTGGTCACCCAATCTTGCTTTCATTCCACATTGCACAAGTTATTTCTTTTATTTTTGACATTTACACAAGCCCAATCTCTGAAACTCTGTAATGGATTAACTTTCATACTGTCCCAGGATAACAAGATACAAATTTTAGATGTCTTCACATACTAAAAAAGTTTTAAGCACGTGCATCTTTTAAATTCATCTATTAATAAAAGTTGTTCAATAATAAATGCATATCTTATTTTAATTGATTTATTATTATTTCTATATTCCACCATATCTGCCATTTCTATATTAGTCCATTTCTTGGAACATTGGTATTTATTTTCCTCTAAAACAACCTTCATACAGTTGACTTTATTGTTTTAGGGCTCCTGCACTTATCCTTTCTCAACACCAGTCTCTGTAACCTGATCACTCCCAAGTGATGGTCCAGGAGGGGAGAGCACCTCTTGCTCCCCCCATGTAATACAACTTTACTGTGGAAACGTCCTCCTTTGTTCTCACTCCCACTGCGCTGAGCTCAGAAAATTTTCTCCCCTTTCACACAGACATCCTAAATGCAAAAATCTATTATAGATCTTGGTTCAAACTTTATTGATGCTATTTTCCTAAACCCATTCACACTTGCTATACTCTTTATTGAGCCAGAGTGCTTATTCTTGCATACTTTTTCCCTTTATCTAAGGGATAATCACACATTAATTGTCCTTTTATTATCAAGGCTCATAATACATTCATCCCTCTCAAGTGGATACTAGCTGCGTCCAACTCCACCCAGCCACCCTGAAGTGACGGTTCAAGAATGGTGCGCAACTTTTACCCACCCAACACGGAATTTCTTTGTTCACACATTCATTCAGTCCGGACACAGATACATTCACACAACAAAACACAGCTCTTCCTAGAGCTCGCTCTACCTAGAGCGTCCTTAAGGGCCCATCTATTCAGTCCTTCGAGAATTTCACTTATACATTCTCAAAGCGGTATCCATGGGACTTTTCCTCGCGATTCCTTAACTAATCTGCTTATCCGTTTATCACTGTCCTACCTGGCACAGCTATCCAATAAACACAGACCACAGCATGCCATGTCTTTCTGCCTACACCATATTTGTCTTAAATCGAGGTTGCCTTTC
The DNA here is from genome assembly GCF_023724105.1 of Carassius gibelio. Lineage (NCBI taxonomy): Eukaryota > Metazoa > Chordata > Actinopteri > Cypriniformes > Cyprinidae > Carassius > Carassius gibelio. The sequence goes on from NC_068393.1 coordinate 13,546,558, forward strand.
AAGGCCTTCCCATTAATAACCCAAATATGTGCATGCAGTTATTTCTTCTGGAGTAAAACCCCTTTTTCAATTTAGATATCATATTATTTTTCTAAATTTGGAAGAGCAGATTTTATGTGTCCTTACCACTCAGAACTGACCAGTCAACAACACACACTAATTAAATAAGCAAAAATGCTTACCTTATTCTATGGTGGCCACCACTGTGTGTGTGTTGCTCATCAGTCAGCTCAAAAGCAGTCGTCCACTCTGCTCCTTTCCAGTCCCATCTGGGGTGCCAAATCTGTGGTGTATTTTGCCGGTTCTCCCAAGGATCAAACTCAGTCAGGGATTTTTCTCTCAGAAGAAAAGACTTTATTTTAAGCAAAACAAAGTCGAGAGCTTGTTGCAAGAAGTTCTGTCGAATGCTAGGTTGCATCTCATTATATACCCTATACAGGGCGGTTCCACATGGTAAAACTTTTCCTTTAGATTACACTTTACCTAAGTCCCTAGGGAGGGGAGGTCCTTAATGTATGTCTAACCATATGTTATTCATTAGCCCTGTACATTCCTGCACGTAACCATATTCCTTTCTATCCATTTCCTATAGGATTATAAAGGAAAAACAACTAGCAACAAAAATGGCTAGATTCACATTGATTATTCTGGATTGATTAAAATCTTACTAATAAAAATCTTCCACACAGACAGTGGATTTGTATCAAAAGCTCTGCTATGATGGCTGTTGGAGTGGAGCATTCAAGGGGATGAATTTTGAGATGCAACTTTTCTGAGAAGTGCAGCACGTTGTCAGCATGCTAACACTCTCCACATGAAGTTTCCTCTGTAAATCCATTCCTTTTAAAGCGCACCTGCTAAAAATATTGAAACCACAACAAAAAATAAGGAGAAAAGTTGGTCAACCTCACTGATCGACTAGTCGACCCATTTTTAGTCCCTGTAGTGTGCAACAGTGAGCTGCATTGATTTTCTCCATGAGGAATTCGATTCTTTACAACAATAGGTGAACAGTCTTGTACTGTTGTCTTTTTTTGTCCGATTTTCAGATACTTTTTTACTTCAAATCAAATTTTGTGATAATGTGTTTCACCTCATAGCTGATGGGTTTGGTTCATGGCTTATAATGCCTTAACAAGGCCTTTTTAAAATCCCTGTGGGAAAAATGAGTGGACAAAATACTTCCGGAACCAGTGTAGCTGAAAATCTGGGCAGGCACTAATGCACTCTATTGTGTCAATTTCTCACTCTTTAACCTTTCCTTGCGCTAATTATGTTGCAAATGTCAAAAAGCAGGGTGCTAAGTGTGGTAACCGGTTCTTAGTCAGTCTGACAGCTGTCTCCTGTAAATGTGTCTGTGTTCGTGTACAGAATCTCAACACTACAGTGGGGCAGGACTGGTGCATGGCTCTTCAGAGGCTCATCCGTATCAAAGAGGATGAGATCCAGTGTGCCAACAAGTGTCGTCTACGGCTGATGGTTCCTGGGAAGCCTGACAAGTGAGTGCAGACTACCCACTAATGCCAGTGGGCACAGGTTACACAAAATAGAGCTGTGCATTGAATTCCCCTCAAATGTGGGTGGATATGACAGTTACACTTTCATCACACTTGTATCAGAAGGATTTTATTTTTTGGGGATTTGTCTTGGACAGGCTCAGTCCCCAGAGCCACAAGACTTTTTCTGATCATTTGGAGGATTAAACACAGGCTGAACAGCTTTTAAGATTCAAGCTTTTCTTAAATCTAATGGATCATTATGGTTTAAGGCAGGGATCTTCAACCTTTCTCAAGCCAAAGACCCCGTTGGTGGATAATGAGATTGAGCACACCCTGTTACATACAGCCTTTAAAATGTTTTATTATTAATACTATTGACAAAGTTTTTTGAGCACCAAATAAGCATATCAGAATGATTTGTGAAGGATCATAGGACACTGAGGGCTGGAGAAAGGCTGATGAAAGTTCAGCTTGGCCATCACCGGAATAAATTACATTTTAAAATATATTACAATATAAAAGTTATGTTAAATTGCAATATTATGTCAATTTTATAGTTTTTACTATATTTTTATTTAAATTAATGCAGCATGTTCATTATTTTAACATGTATTTTATACACAGTAGAGTGGGAAGCACAATAAAACCTTTGTTGAAAACAACCCATTATTGTTCAGTGCATATTTTCCTTTTTTCAAAAGAATTATTTTGAGTTCAAACAGTAATTGCCAGACCCCCTGCTGTACCACTGTGGACCCCCTGTTGAAGACCCCTGAATTCTATTTTTTTATGTTGCAATGCACTTTTCTTTTTAGCAGGCACAAATTATTTTGACTCTTGGCATAAATAAAGCTGTACATACTCATTTTAGTCATGCGTGGAACTAAAAGAGGCTTTGTTTCACTTGGATTTTGATAGTGTTGATTTCATCTTGGATTTTTCACAGTTTGTGCATATGTGTGTGTGTGTATGTGTGTGTTTGTGTGGACATTCACCACTTGACAGGTCTGGCCGTCCAGTCAGTTTCACAGTGGTCTTCAGTACGCCCAGTCCAATTAGCAAAATCTCCTGGGTCAATCGCCTGCATCTGGCCAAAATCGCCCTGAGTAAGTGCGGCATCTCTGGCTTGAGTAACATATTGTTGACATGAATCTTTCACTTATTATTTTCATGGATTCATTTTCTTATGTGTAAAAAGCTTTGAGTTTAAGTGACAGTATTGCGCCTCAGGCTAAGCTTATTACCGTTTGTGTAGGAGATGAAAACTCTCCCGGCTGGGTGTGTGTAGAGGATGATGAAAAGACTAAGCCTCCGTTCTGGTGCCCGTTACTGGCCTGCCAGTTGCCTGTTTTTACCCCAAAAATGCAAGATCTGAAGGTAAGTGATAGACAACAAACCAGTTTGTATTTGTGTAAACGTAAGAAAGAACGCTATTCAGATATACACAGAAGTCGTTTTATGTTTTTTTTTTTTTTTTTAAGACTTCTGCTGGTCCAATTTTTATTATATTTATTAGTAGTAGTTCTGTTCTCCCATTGGATTTCATTGCTTTACTGTTATGATTTGTCATCGAATTACAGTTTTATTTAGTATCTCATATTCATTCTCAATGAGTGGCTCGTTGGTTTCTATAGTGTATTCAACGTTGTTTTTGCAAGTTCTTTTAATTTGTCACTCAGATACTGTTATCTAGCTGGTTAACAGATGTGGTTTTGTAAAAATTGCAATTATGCCTGCAATATGCTGTAAGCTCCAAACCATGTTGTTCAGATGTAGCCGTTTTCCAGGAAAAAAAAATGTGTTTATAAATGTATGGATTTACACTACATTATCCTTTTCTGTATTTTCTTTTTGTATTGAAGAAAAATGGTTGTAAACAAAACCAATAGCTCAAATCTAATATAGTCCAATATGTTTTACCAACACACATAAGTATAGTTTATGACCACGTTGTCTAATTGTCCACAAAAGTTCTGGTTCATTAGCTCTGTCTTCCTAACAACTATTAAATGATTTTTTTGTGTGGTTCAAATGTCTTTCCAAATCCCTAATGTCCCATAGCAAGAGTATTTCATAGGAAGCAATATGACAAATGCTTCACAACTCATTTGCTGCCGGTGTGTTCGCATTATTATTCTCAAAATGTGATGCATTCACCCTTTAATGATTGCTTTCCATACCGCTATCAACTCTGGATGAGTGACTGATGCTTCTTCTGGATGCTTTCATTCTTACAGCTACAAACCTCACATACTCATCTGATCCTGCATCTGATGTTTTTGCTATCTCTTGATGGTGGATGTTCTTTTTACCTGGGATGTGTAGTACTTTGAAGTCATACGGTTGCAGCCTTAGGACCCATTGTTCAGAGCTGGCAGAAGGTTTAGATTAAGGTCTAAATATAGTCCCTAGTATTTTTGTCTGTGAGCAAATCAAACGTTCTCCAAAAAGCTAAGGCTTCACTTTCTGTATGCCTGTATTTGCATTCAGTCAGGCTGCGATTCACCAAGCATGTATACATCTTTCCTCTTTGGTACTGAACAAACACCCGTCTTAACCTACATCTGCTTTCATCTGCATTCTGTCATCATCCTTTTTGAAGTATACTCCAGTGCCAGCCTTGCCCAAAATGAGTTTGAATATGTTGCTTTACTGTAGCTCACAAGTGCTCAAAAGTCTTCATAGCTCATGTGCTCTTGCAGTTGATTTTGATTCTTTGATTTGTTGACAAAACTTCCATGCATTTCAGTATACTTGCGTACCTTAAAATAAACTTGGATTTGAAGTTTAGTAATCAAACATTCCCAATGAAGTTGCAAACTTAAAATGTAATTTAATCCTGGTAAAGCTGAATTTCAGTGTCATATGATCCTTCAGAAATCATTCTAATATGCTTACTTAATGCTTAAGAAACATTACTCATTATTATCATCAGTGTTTTCTTTTAAGATCTCCAAATTCTAAATACAAAAATGTGTAATGTTGTAGACATGGCATCTACCATCAGAGGCTAACTAGACCATGCTAACAAACCCTGATCTCTTGCTTGCACAGGTTTCTCCTCGTGCATGGAAGGCAAAGCTGTGAGCAAGCCAATTAAAATTTTTGTTTTTGACATCCTTATTTTCCAAGAAAATCCAAATTGGAACTAAGTTAATTACGCGTCTTCTTCAAAAGGGAAGCTTCTAAATATATGAATTGATGCATGTGTTTATATTTGTGTACATACACAAATGCATGTTTGTGACAGAGTAGATCTAAAGAGGTTCCTAAATATTACTTGCATGACTTATGTTGGAGAAACTTTTTGTGCAAAATAAAGGATGAGGGAAAAATACCTTCATTACTGCAGATGAAAGTGAGGCAGATCTGTGCCTGCTAGAGAAGATGCAGGAATAGAAAAGCGGATTCTTATGTGATGCGAAGTCGAGTCTGTGTTCAGCAGAAACACCCATGAGACAAATGTGTCTGTGTCTAAAATCGGTCTTCCCACATTACCCATCTCCACCCCATATTATCAGAATGCAAAAAAATAATGAGTTTGAGAAGCAGAAAGAAAAACTGAGGACACTAAAAATGATCAGTACATTAAGATGTCTTTCTAAAATGCTAAAAAGCATTTTTTGAAGTGCAAAATCAGCACATTTAAAAGAAAATGACAAGCCTGACACATAACCTTGTATAAATAATTCCAGTGGGCTAATTAATGGACATATTAAATATTCTACCTGTTTTTTCCATGGAGGGGAAAATGTGAATAAAAGCCGTGGCCCCAGTAGATTGCTTAAGATGAAAAGGGGCTCCATTCCCACCGTGCATATCCGGGAAGAGCCAGTTTGCAGCAAGTTTTACACATCAGAGTGCTGAGCATCAGGCTCACAGCAGGAGAGGGACAGTGGCAGCATGCCATTCCCACGCAAGATCGTCCTCAAACACAGTAAGGACCATTACATCTAAACAGTGCTATAGGCTTATGTAATGGGTTCTCATTACATTACAGATAAATGCCATCTAGTTGTCCCCCTTATTTTGTTTAATGTGAATGATATTTTGGTCAACACTTTGCATACATGTATTTATTTATAGACAATTGTTATAATCATGTTATAAATTAAGGTAAAAATACATGTAGTACAATACTTTATTATATATAAATAATAAGTTTTATATTACAATAATAATTTGTTAATTCATAACTTTTTTTTTAACCCTGCATGTAATAATAAAATGACATTTTTACAGCTTAGTCTGGACTAAAAGTGGAAAAATTGCTGTTGTCTGTGGCTGTACTTTACTGCTATCACTGAGGATAAATTTCTGTCTCATCTAATGGACAGTTTAAAACGCAATCACAGGAAATGTCTCGAGTGTCTGTGCGCAAAAGCATTTACAGCAAAACACTGCAATTATAGTCTTTTAAGCTGCTAAAAATTTCTGTCGTTATTTACTCACCTTAATGTCATTCCAAACCTGTACGAACATCAAAAAAGGAGACCTATTTTCATAAATGTCCTAGTCATTATTTCCTTATGATTAGAAGAAATGGGAACTGGAGCTTTCCAAGTTCAGAAAGCGTCATTTACTAGTACATCAAGTACTAGTGCTGTAAATAACTTGGGGTGAAGTATTACTTTAATAGAAAACCAGAAAGAAGTTAGATTTATCTGTATTTTGTCATGTCACACTTAATTGGTTATGAAATTGACTGGATTGACTTGTATACTTCTCGTGAGCTGTAATTACAAAGTGCTATAGTTAATATGAGGTCACAACAGTATGTACTGAATGATGTGTTAAACTGCTGTAGTAAACAGTGCACTCTTAATTAAGATTAAGACACAGTGTCAGCAGGGGTGGGTTTGTCACCAGACATGTGGGCCCTAATGATTAAACTTGGAATAATAGCTTGTCTGGCTTGTGCATAATTTATATCTGAATGGCTATGGGTGTTTAATAACCTTATGTTTGTGTAATTTGAACCAAAACACCCTGCAGTTTATTAACTTCGTTTACATCTCTTTCCAAGCAAATGTTGGCTGTGGTCGCTAGCTCTTTTAGATGTGCATTAACTCAACATGTATCAGAGCTGCCAAAACATGGACAGCAAAGTGTGTCAAATTAAGACAGTCAGTGTGTGTCCCATGCCTTTCCCACCCAGGAATAAAATGGAAATATAGCTGCAAGCAGCAATTACGGGGCCAAACACTCCAGTGGGAAAATTAGGAGTTAAGCATGGCATGGAGCATCAGACCAAATGCAACAATGAGTAATAAAAGCAATTTCAGGATGATTGTAATTGAAATGGCTGAAAAATTCAACCTCTAGTTACATGAGTAAATGGCTTATCACTTTCGATCAACAGGTGATGCAGTAATCAAATCATCTTGGTGTGTTCTGTGTGAGGTGACAATGGCACACACAAAAGTTTGTGGTCATTATGTCAAAGCTTTACAAAGATATAGCCTCAGACTCATTTTGGCACCATGTCTAAAATTTGTAACTGTGCTGTACAAAAACGGTTTTGTCAATCGACACAAAATGCATAACTTTTTGTCAGCACAGTCTGAAGATGATCCGACTCGATTTGGGTGAAAAACAGACCAACAGATGAGGATGAGTTAGAAAAAGCATGCATGTTTTTTGTAGAATTCGCTCATGTGCTATTAAAAAACAGTATGACAAATCAACTTGAATTCCATCACTTTTTGCCAGCTTCAAAGGTTCTTGGCATAAAATATTTTAAAGTTTAGACAAGTGGTGGCGCTAGAGACTCCAAATTTGCTATGGTAACTGTTCTCACAGTCCTCCCTCGGTGTGCTAAATTTCGCTTTTCTGTCTTTCTGAAACAGGAAAATCAAAAGATGTGCATCATATTTATCATTTAAATCCTTCAATCCAAAAAAAATAAATAAATAAAAGTTAGAAAAAGTAGTAGTTTTTATATATAAATCATATGGCGGACAGGGAGTACTGATTTCCTTAGAGAAAATTGGTATGTATGTTGTCGGCACAACCAAGGGAATATTTTGAGACCAGTTTCATTACAGTAGCCTAATTCAATCAAAAGTTATTAGCATTTTTGGAAATTTCATAATTAAAGGTAAAATAATGGTTTATTACTCTTGACCAGTAGGTAGCGCTGTTACCAAATTGATGTGCCGTGGTCAGTGTGAGGTTACAATGGCACATACAAAGTTTGGAGTAAATATGTAAAACTTTTGCAAAGATACAGCCTTCAGATGCAGTTTGGCATCTTTCCAGCAAATTTGTTCATGCGCAAAACAAAAACTGTTTCGTGTATCGACACAAAATCCATAACTTTTTTCCAGCTTGGTCTGAAGATGATCCGAGCCAAATATGTTGAAAATCGGACCAACGTTCTATGAGTTAAAAAAAGTTTGTTGTCAACATGAATCAAAACGGTGAACAGGAAGTTCAGCCAATATTGGTAAAATTGGTATTGTGTTCTCGTCATGATCCAAGGAATCTATCAGCATCAGTCCGATTACAATAAGTTATTGTAAACAAAAGTTATTAGCGTTTTTCTTAATTTAATCATTACATTTTTACCACAAGGTGAAGCTGCCCCCAAACCTTTTGAGTACCATGAGGATATGGAGCCGAAAATTTTGTAATTAGTTTCATAACGATATGCTAATGCATTCATAAAATACAGCATTTAAGAACATGATTCATGATTCATTGGCCGATGCCCAAAATGGCTGACATTGTGAAACTGGGTATCATTCCATTCGGCATGATGCATCGAATCTAAAGAGGCCTATTTTTGATTTTTGGCCAAAGCATTCAGAAGTTATAGCAAACAAATGCATTCCATATCTCCTGACCACTAGGGGGCACAGTGCCGAAACACTGTAGGTTGTCTCAGGTTATGCTTATTATAACACACACCAAGTTTGATCTCAAAAACCAAACCGTTGTGGAGATATAGCCTCACATCCTTTTTTGCATGTTTTTTGTAGAGTTGGCTCATGTGCTATTCAAAAACAGTATGACAAATCAACTTGAATTCCATCACTTTTTGCCAGTTTGGTCTGAAGATGATCTGGTTCAATTTTTGTGACAATCACTTAAACGGCCTAGAACAGGGGTAGGCAAGTTCGGTCCTGGAGATCCGCAGTCCTGCAGAGTTCAGTTTCAAGAGAGCTTAGAGAGAGCTAGAGAGTTTGAGTTAGAGACTAGAGAGTTTGCTAGAGAGTTTGAGTTATAGACTCCAAATTTGCTATGGTAACTGTTTTCACAGTCCTCTATCAGTGTGCTAAATTTTGCTTTTCTATGTCTTTCTGAAACAGGAAAATCATATTTATCATTTAAATCCTTCAATCCAAAATAAAATAAAAAATAAAAGTGTAATTCTGTTCTCTAGTTTAGATAATCCTTAGGCTCTGAGTTGGTGTTTGAACAAGCAAAAAAATTCACAGTTTTTTCTTCTTTGATCCCACTGTAGCAGTACTCTAATGATCATGTTTCAGATCAAAATGTGCATTCAACACAGAAGGATGTATTAAAAAATTCTTGACATGAGAATGTTCCTTTAAGGAATTTCAGTTCACTTGGCCAGCCATCTTGGCGATACCCCAGACAGCTATGTCTGTAATAGTCATGCAAGTACAGCTACTTCAAAAAAGTTTTTCATGTTTATGTTTAAATGACCCTTAGGCACTGGGCAAATTGACATCTCTCTGAACACAAGTTTAAGGTCTTTGAGTGACACTATGCCATTTCGATTATTCTTAATGCTTGCCTTCTTGAAATATAGAGTCAAGATGCTTAATTTGAGGGTGAATGAAATAATGTCCTGCCTTTTTGTTGATTGACTTGTTAGCGTGCAGAATAAAACAGCAGTTGCACCAGAACGGTTCACTGTATTTATCTGCATCCCACATTGCGGAAGGAGAATTATAGTGTAAGACACACAAAGAGACGGTAAAATTACATATGTCAGAAAATAGAAATTACACTTAAAAAGTGTGTGTGTGTGTGTGTACATACGAACATACATTTTGTGAAATGTTATTATAATTTAAAATAATTTATTCTTTTAGTTTTTTTTCTGTAATGGCAACACTGAATGTTCAGCAGCTATAACATTCTAATTTGCTGATTTCATGCTCAAGAAACATTTCTTCTTATTATAATTTTTGAATTAAAAAAAGTTTGTAATGTTTAACAGTTTTGCTGAAACCATTTTATACAACCATTTATACGTTTGGGATAAATGAGTAAAAAAAAAATTACATTGCTCAAAAGTGACATTTTTATGTTATGAAAGATTTCCTTTAAAATACTTTTTTTTCTTACTTTCTATTCAAGAATCCTGAAAAAACAAGTGTATCACTGTCTTTGTAAAAATATTATTAGGCAGTTTTCAACATTATTAATAATTAGAAATGTTTCTTGGGCAACTAAAAAAGCATACTTTAATGAAGGATGATGTAAAGACTGGAGTAATGGCTGCAGAAAATCAGTTTTGCCAAAATATAAAAGACTTCCTTCAAAAACATAAAACAAATCTTAATGTAGCATGTGTATATAGCAATTTGAAATATTTTTTTTTGTATTTTATTTTAATACATTTTTTGTGTGTGTGTTATAATGTCCAACTAACAATTTACAGAGCTGCATTTTTTAATGCTGATTTCTAAAAGTGATCTCTTTATCTTGTTTCTTGCAGTTGCAGGCTGCCCTGTATAACCCGGTCCACTGTTCTCTTCTTGGTTTTTCTGCTGCTAGCACATCCTTGCCTCAGGGCTACCTCTGGTTAGGTACACTTTGCACAATGAGAACATCTTTTCTTCTTTATAAATCATCACTGCACTGGTGCAGGAAATTGTAATACAGTATCTCTGTACATGTCCCTCACCTTACCTGTGATTTACCTTAGGGGAAACAAATCATCCACAAACATTTGAATAGTCCACCTCTAACCAGGGCAGTCATCAGCACAGTACAACTGAGAACATACTGAGCCCCTCACTTGTAATTACTGACAATATGCCAATTTCCCAGCCCTCCAGTATCATATTTTATGAAGTAGTCATTTAGCAGATGTTCTATTATCCACATAAAGTATACTTGCTCAAAGGCACAATGGAAATAGCTCACGGATCATTCCTTGCAGGGTTTGAACCTCTAGCCTTTTAAATACTACACCACATTAAATATAATTTGCCGCAGCACAGTATTCAGTATATATTTAAGCAATATTTCATAAGCCAGAATGATGTTGTTCTGAATAATAATTACACTTTAAAGTGCAAGTTATATAAATTATATATAATTAGATATTATGCATTACTTGTTGTTACAGCACAATGTTGTAATTGTGTCCCACTGGATAATCAAAAGTTCTACACACACTTGTGCTCTTTACACACATTTGAATACTTGGGGCAAATTCAAGAAATACATCATGTAAGTACTAAGTAGACAAGTGGTTAAGCACAAAAGGGCTGCAAGTGTAGGTTTTATTTAGGAGAGGCCCACTTTCACTTGTTTTATTCCTGAATGAATCGTTTGGATGAATGATTCAGTGAATCTTGCCACTTGCTGGCTTAACAGTGTATCATTCAGAAAGAGGGACTTAAAAATATAGACAAACAAAGTCCCAATTTGTTTGGAGGATTTGGACTAACTTGTATAATTTCCAACATAAACATTTCCAGTTCTTAATTCTGACTGAATCACAAACTCCTACTTTAAAATGTACTTTACTTATCTGGGATATTTTTCTTCCGGCTCAAAGAGTTTTTCTACCTGAAGTAAGTGATGTTAGTAGGAGCTCCTCAAAAAAAAAAAAAAAAACAAAAAAAAAAAAACACTGTTAGAATTCAGAATAGTTTGATCGACGTTTAAAAGAAGAGGGAAGCAGGATTCCGAGAAGTTTCTCGAAAGGCAGCTCTAGAAACAAACATCAAGTATTCCACATCAAAAGCCATTCTATAAATCATTTATCTCATGGCTGTGCTTCCATTTTTTTTTTAATCTTTTTTGCTTGCAGCCTCTCAGAGGGCCATGTCAGTGAGTTCAGGCACTGGATGCCGTCCTCCTCATGTTTGTTTTCTTTTTGTTGTCTCTTCGACTGCACAGGTGGCTAGTGGGGGCGACGACTCTCACGGCCAGGTGGAGATTTTCTCCCTTAACAGACCCACGCCACGCTCCGTTAAGAGTTTCTCTCTAGGTTCCCCAGTGCTTTGTCTGGAGTATATCACAGAGCCCAGCACTGAGGAAGAACTGGAAACACAAACCTCGGAAGTTCTTTCCAAGATCGGCCACACCATCTGTGTAGGATTATTGGATGGCAAGTAAGTCTGAATACATATCTGTATTGATCTGGAATAATTTGAGTCATCACATTGATCAATTTATGTTGTCAGCCAGTACTCATTTGCTTCTTTCCCAGAGAAAAGCTCTTGATACTTTGTGTCTGTGTTTGTGTTTCTCAAGCATCCTGGTTTATGGAAGCGTGGACACTGCTGCTCAGTGTCTGCTAACATTTTGTAACCCAGAGGGCTGCCCAGTTCTGTGCCTAAAACACTCTGCCAACTTTCTCTTCGCTGGACTAAGTAATGGAAAAGTCGCAGTTTATAACCGAAAGAGTGGAGGTAGAATAATTTCCATGCAATTTTCAGTGTAAATATAATAAAAAATGAAAATTCAGTCATAATATTACTCTTCTGTTGTTCCAAAACATGATTTTCCTTTTTCTGTGGAACAAAACAAGATAAATGGTCAACAAAACTGTTTGGTTACCAACATTCATCCACAGATTCTACAGAATAAAGTCAAACAGGTTTAAATAATGACAGAATCAAAATTTTGGGGTAAACTATACCTTTTATTAATTCTACAATATTACATTTTATAAATTCAATTCTTTTTTCCATTCACTTTGGATTTACATTTGCTGGAAACAATATGTGAATTGGATTTCTGCATAAATTGGTCATAAAATTCCATAAAATCAACAAAAAAAAAAGCGCAATGTGTTTAAACAACACAAAAGCAATAATGAATTTGCGTGTCTTTATTGGGCAAGCCATGTAAACAGTCATAGGGCAGAGTGGGGAAAAAAAGTGTTTCCTCTTTACAAAATCATTTCAATTCAGCAGTATTCTCCAGGTTGAGGGTCAAGACTGGGCCACATCAGATGGGGTATGTTATTGTTGATTTAGTCCTAAGATTGGGATCACTGTCCTGTCGAACCATTCAACTTCTGAGTTCCAGCTGGCAAACAGATGACCTTAGGAAGTGATTTTTCTGTCAATGAATGTAAGCTGCCCAGACCTTGAGGCTGCAAACCCCCATGATGTCCCTCCATTCCAGGTTATTCTGTAGAGCTACTAACTACTTTCAAACACCTTTTGGCATCATCTCTCCGCAGGATATTTTGCCAGTAGCACTGGCAAAAACATCCAGGTGCTCTTTTGCAAAGACTTTTTCATATACACCTTCAGGCCCATCTAAATGTTGGGATTTCAGCTTAGCCAACACACTCTTGTTGGCCCCATTGGCAGTTAGATTTAGCTGTGGACTTTCATGCTTATGTTATTTTTTTTCCCTGAAGATTGCTTATTTGCGTACAAGTCACATAATATTAGTTTGTACAAAATTAACACTTTGTAAAATTATTATGTTATGTAGATCAGGATGGGTTAGCTGACTCCAGATGAAATATGTTAAGTTCATCCAAAAATGAAAGTTCAATCTGGACCACTTCTGTCAAGTATATTTTATGACAATGAAGAATGGGAATTTAAATAGACCGCATGTGATAGGTGTCAAGACTGGATTGGTACACGTCAGGAACAGCTGACTGTCAGCGTGACTAACGTGGCCTGACTGAACTAACGCGATGCTCAATTTCTGTCATTATTTACTCACTTCATGTCTTTCCAAATCAAATGGAAAATGAAAGAAGATACTTAGAAAAATGTATTTTCCACCACACAGTGAAATTCAATGGGGTCAAGTTTGTTTTGAACTCCAGGTAAAAGGTTCACATATTTTTTTCCTGCAACTGTATACAGCACCAATGCCTCATGTTTGATATTGCTATTGATATCTTTTCTGTTTGAATTTATCCTTTCTGAATCTACTGCTACAATATAAAATATGTGTAAATATTAGCCATTTCCAGTAGCACCTCTAAATCCAGCATTTTGCGGTTACAGAGGGGTTGTGGGATCCAGATTCCTGCAGACATGTGGTTATTGGATGCACGCCCGTCCTCAAACTCCTCCAAATAGACGAGTGTGTGTGGGCCAGCTGTGCCAACCAGGTCTCTGTGATTGAAGGCTTCTCTCTCAGGACTCAGGTATCCTTCTCCTCTGAGAAATGCCTTAGAATGTGAATTATAATGTGTCCAATGGGATTCCACCACCTTCACAATGAAGATGCAGCACACAAATGCTTTTCATAAGACCGTATAAGTCAAAAGAGTGAACTTTCATGTCACTTATCAAAGATTGAGATCGGTTCTGTAACAAAGGTTGGTTTAGGAAAGCTTGAAATGATTCTTTTATTTCAGAGTTTTACATTTCATTTCTCTGTTAGGACGACTTCCCGTGGTAGATGCATTATGAGAGAGCATCTTAAGCCACACATAAAAGGTATCCTCCCTGTAGAAGCCCAACAGCATGTTGGGATGCTAGCCTTTGATCACTTGTGACAGATGAGCCAACCTCTCTATTTTGCCGCAAGGAGAGCACCCTCCTTCTGCCTTCCTGATGCTTAATATCAGGATTAAATTCAGCTCTGGAAGTTGGAAGTTTAGTTCAGCCCGACGATAAGATGTGGCCAGGCAAATGGACATATCATCCCATTTTTATTTGCAGGTCAATAGTTGTTTGCACCTATAGAAAATGCAGAATGAAGAATTGATCTGTTGTAAAACTAAAGAAAGGTCCATATGGACCAAAGGTAATATGTAAGAGGACAACAGTAATATTTTGAAATGCTATTAAAATGTAAAATAATTATTTTTTATATATTTTAAAATCAAAATGATTAATAAAAAATATCAAACCATTATTTGGTCTTACAACTATTGTTACTAATAATGTGTATGAATATATACGGTATTTACACTTGACAGCTCACCGTAACTTTTAAAAATAGCATATTTCATATATATATATATATATATATATATATATATATATATATATATATATATATATATATATATATATATATATATATATATATATATATAATATTATAATTGCCTTTCACTGTATTATTGTTGTTTTCTTTTGACTTAAATGATCCATTTCCCAAACATTCTTAGTGGGGTTAAGTGGATTATTTACTAATTTAACATTTTATGGTTTTCCTTGACAGTTGGCATTCTGGACTGTGATGTAATATGCCTAGCCTTATATGTCCAAACAGAATTTCATTAGGCAGTATATAATCTGTCATCAAATTATACCCACTCTAGACCACTACATTCTACAGTCTTGGCCTAAACTTTGATGTTCAGCTTTGATTTTTTTTTTTTTTTGTTGGTCTCTTTCCCCCTAAATCTATGATTCCTCTCGCTTTTTCTTGTTTTTATGCTTTTTCATCATTATTTTTTATCTTTTATGATTCCCAGAGTTTTGAAGTTCATCCAGACCCCATGGTTAGCGTGACCCACATGGTGCGTGCTGGAGGAGGGGTGTGGATGGCGTTTTCAGAGGGATCATCCCTACGTCTGTTTCACACAGAAACATTGGAACACCTCCAAGAGATCAACATTTCAACACCCTCTGCATATTTAAGCCCTGGCAAGTCCAACATTTGATTATGGTGCAGGATATGAATTCTCAAGATAACAATTTGGGACACAGGTCCTGATAGGGGCAAAAAATTTTGAAACTAAGCAGCAATTGGAAGAAAATGTATAAATAAAATATCAAATAGAAGTAAAAAATATTTAATTTTAATTATCAATAAATCATGTTTTCTTTATAGGTCAAAAATCTGTGTGTGTATCCAGCCTGCTTATCTGCCAAGGACTGCTATGGGTGGGCACAACTCAGGGCATTATTGTCACCCTGCCAGTGCCCAGACTGGAGGGCATTCCCAAAATAACAGGCGAGCCACAATTTAAACAAACAAAGCATTTCATCTAAGCCTTCTTTTTGTTACCTAACACAAACTATCCCTCTTTCCCATCAGGCAAAGGGATGACGTCACTTAACGCTCACAACGGCCCTGTTGAATTCTTGGTTGCCACCTCCAGCATTTTATCCCAAGATTTTCTAAAGCGGGATTCTCCCATGGAGGGTGTGGATTCAAGTGGTGAAGATAAGAAGGTGACAAATTCTTCTCAGGAGTCCCTCCAGCAGGACGATGGCTCTCCTCAGGCAGAAGCCAAAGCTAAAGGAGTGCTACTGCAGTACCAACTCCGTTCTACCTCTCAGCTCCCAGGAAAGCTTCTGACGGCCCGGCCCGAAGAATCAACCGACTCGACCCAGGACTCTCTGGTGCACACCCTAGAGGACGGTTCTATCTATGAGCTAAGTGATGATCCCGAGGTTTGGGTCAGAGGGCCTGGGCCATCGTTAAAGGAAGCGGCACGTAGGGAGAAAGTGACTTCAGCTGCTGTTATATCCGGTGGAAAAGGGTTCCGTCGACTCGCAAAATCCTCTAACTCCCCTGACTCCAGTGAAAACACGCTCATGGTCTGGCAGCTGCCCATTACAGTTTGAGACAGTTATGAATTCTCCTTGCTCTGGCTTTCTTCGGATGTTTTTGCAGTGATGGAGGATTGTTGGATCATTGAAGGACAAACAGACTGTATGGCTTTTGAGGATTATTTAATCCTCTTCTCCTCCAGAAGGTTTTTAAGGAATACTCCAGATTCAGTAAAAGTTAAGCTGTGACAGCATTTGTGGCAAAATGTGTGACAGATTTGCCTGAAAAAATGTCATTCATTATATCTTGGTTATTGTGAGGCCCTTACAATGAATGAAAGGGGCCAATCTGTTAACATTCAAAAACGTACAGTTTCAACATCACTTAGAACAATGTGTTAATATGATTTTAGTTAAAAAATACAAATAAAACTGCCAATACAATGCAGCACCGTAAACCTTATAATGAATATAAATGTTGAAAATATAATGAATTAATTATTTAGAGCTCAAATAATACACGTTTTAACAAACAATTAAATCACAATTAAATTATAAGCTTCTCAATTCTTCTTTTAAATCTTAAATTGGCCCCATTCACTTGCATTTGTAAATGTAACCACCATTTTTGCTTCTTGATTTTTTTTTTTAAGAAAATGAGGGACAAATTAAAATAATTATTTTACTTTTTTGATGGTAATACCCATAATGACAACATTGCTTTTAAGGAGGCCAGAATATTCCTTTAAGTTGATAAACAACCATGCCATTTAATGTTCGTCTGTCATAATAATAGCACATGCTTGGTATATAATGCACCACAACTGAATATAAAATAATCTCACCTTTTGAAAATATTACTAAATGACTGATACCACCAAATGATCTGCATGCGAGGAATCAGGGTAAGTGTTGTCTGTTTTTTTTAAGTAATCCTTAATATGTATCTGAGTATTGGCTGTGACCCAGTTCTTTCTTGTTTAAATGATAAAAGATATTTTTTTATGCAGCACCAAAGCGGTGTGCACAGAAATGTAAGGTAGCTGAATATTCAGAGTCAGTATATTTAAATGTTTTAATGTTATTTTAGTGTGAAATGTGATAAGGAGAAGTGAAGTCTTCACTGTAGGTACGTGTGTCTGATGGTTCTTGTTGTTCGCAGTGTCACTTTGTTAAAAAAAAATGAAATCATATTTACAGTGATTGATGTATTTGCAATTTTCATTTCATTTAAAAGCATTTAATTTGATTTTAAACTGACTCAACATTAAATGGTTTTGAAATTGTGGATTTTGCATTGTGTGTGAAGACCTGTTGTAAATGAATATTGCAGAGTAATATTTTATATTGAATCTCAGCACATTTTCAGCCTTTTATCTCTGGGCAGCCACTGCCAGCTCTCACATTAAACATATCAGCAAACGCAGTATGGCGCAGCTCAGGCAGTGGTTAATATGCACATTGTGACACCAGTGCTACGTGAAGAGGATGCCAAATCACATCTCTGGCAGATGCGGAGTAAAACTGACCTGTCAGGACTTAAAGGAGCTGCATAACAGTCACTCATTGTTCTAGTAGTAGATGTTTTGCTCATTTAATCACATTTTTTGCAGTTTCATTTGTGCTATTCAACTAAATGTCATAATGTATTTAATTAATTCTCAAATGCATTAAGCTAGGCTTTTATTGAATATAAAAGCTATTATGTTTGCAGAAGAGAAACTTTGGTTTACTTTCAGGATGGAGGAGCCGTTATGCTTACATCAAAGAGAGATGTTTGATTGCGTTGTGTCTAGTGGGAAATCAAGAATCTCGTTATTGCTTATTGAAGGACTTGATCGAGATAACGCCCCTCCTTTGTAAAACTTAAATATCAGCACAATGTTTATACCTCTGTGACATTGGAGGATGTGTAAATAATTGTTCTTAATTACAATGTGTGTTTATTTAAAATGCTCTGAAAAAAATCTTACATTTATGGTAAAAAATAGAAACTATATAGTTTCAAGCATATTGCAGCTTAATAACCATTATTTTTATATAATGTTAGTATATAAACCTGAACTAAAGAGCAAAAAGTGTAACATAATACTCCTGATTTACATAACTGATTAAAAACTTTTTAATTAAAATTTAATTAAATTCTGAATGTCACACTGTATTTTTTGACCCACGCCTGTTGTGCCTTGTTCTCAACAGTGTGAATATAAGAAAAGAAAAGGGAAAAAACAGCTGAGAGAGAGAGAGAGAGAGAGAATAAGCTTCTCTGGAAAAATGTCTGACCTGATCCTCTCACAATACACAAGAAGGAGTATCTAAATGTAATGGTGTATATAGGCGTAATTTGCGGGTGGTACATCCTGTCCCCAGCATTTTTTTGCCAGAGTCGAATCTGTCCACAGTAGGGTGGCCATATTTTAGTTTAAGATGTGCTCCCTTTACACAGAGTGCCTGGGAATGCGAAATCGAAATTGAAAGTAAACAGCGCAAGAGTTCATTCAAAAATATATAGCTACACCGCATCCTGAGCGGCTCCCTGTGGGGAGGATTGCTTGGAATTAAACTTTAGAGTCTGAACGCAAAAAAAAAAAAAAAAAAAAGATTTTTTATTATTATCAGTGAGGCGCTATTCATTCAGAAGATGGCTAGAAACACACTACAGGAGCCGTTCGACATCTAGGGGAGACCGGGGATGGTTGTAACACGGGGAGAGTTGTAACACTACCAATTCCATGAATCAGGGGCAAGATAGGAGTCATGTGACAATTTCAGTTTCATCAGGCTTCCTTTACAATCCCACATGGAGGTTTTCCAGTCTGTGTTGCTATCTCTCCTTAAGCTACAGCAGAAAATCTAATTCTGAGGTCAGAAAGTAAAAAAAATTAACAAGATAATATTTTGTTTAGTACTTCTACCGTTGTAGATAATGTTGTATGAGTTATATCAGGTCAAACTGTAGTTTCTCTAGTAAAGAATGGTGTATCAACCTTCTGCCAATTTCAAAGCACCATGCTAATACAGCTTGCTAAACAATGGGTGACAGTGAAGGGGTAGGTTGTAACACGTGTTTTGAAAGTGTTACAACCATCCCCTTACATACAACCAAGAACATTTTTGTGATTTTAACAATTCTACAGAATTACTAGAACTTGTGACTGGTAAAGAATGCATTTCATTTGTTCATTCTCTGGAGTATGGATAAACATATTCACATATTTATTGTTGCAGTCATTCATTTAAAATAAAACTGTTTTTGTGTCAAATCACTTGGAGTACCCTTAGTTTTTGTATATTTTGTCTACCTGTAACAACTTACCCCAGTATGTGTTACAACCTACCCCAGTAGTGGGGTAGGTTGTAACAAAGGACCACCTTGTATTTGTCATCATCTCACAAAGTCTGTGATATAGTTGAATACATTTAAATTGTTTCCATTTGTAGTATAAACATGTGGGTACTTTGCCTAGAAGTTTTAGACTTGTAGCCAAAATAAAAAGGTAATTTTAGGCGTTGAAGAAAAAAGTGTTACAACCATCCCCGGTCTCCCCTACTGTTCTCTGCCGCACATAGGCCTATCCAGTCTCGAACGCATTGACCGTAAAATAAGCGAGAACTAACGCTGAAGTCTGTCTGATGATGTTCCGTACAAGTTCATTTATAGCCTACAAATTATAGCTTGCTTTCTAGCTGCCTTTTCAGTGCGTCCTGTAAAGGAAATTAGTGTGCCATGTAAATGGCTGCCAGTAGGTGTAATCCCCACCCACCTCACCGCTACCTCCACCTCGTCCCGTCCCCACCACTTTTTAAGGCAAACTTAGCTGTGATGCGTTACGCTGAGTGCCCAAATCCAGAGTTCCATGATTCCATCTACTGTATTTGGACGGATCTAACTTTCTAGCAGTAGGCCTACTGTGCATTAATATAATCCTGGTACATAAGCAAACCTAATATTTTCATTCTAACTATTTCAGACTAACCTTCCTACGTAAATAACATAGAATTTAGCGTTTTCCCCTAGCAGTCATTTCTTCAGATTTCTCGAGGTAATTAAACGAGTCTGTGTGCTCAAGCGAGTGTGAGTATGAGAGTTAATGACTGCGCGCGCTCCGGGCAGGGGGCGCGCGCACGAGAGCGTGAATTCATTCAAATCTGTTGCTTTGGTAAATCTCCGCCCGACGGAGCCCAGAGAGATGCTGCTGCTGCTCCCTTAGACGGACACCATGAGAAATCACAGGGAGAACTGCGTCGAGTTACTCAATATTTCAGCTTTGTACGGAGGATGACATTAACATAATATTAAGATGGAATACTGACACTCTTGCGGCATTGAATGATATTAAAATAAGTCAAAAGAGATGAGTATAATTACTTTATCTTTGCTCCTGTGTGCTGACCTACTGGACTTCGTTATAGGTACGTTTTACTTGAATTATGTGTGATATGAGCAGCCAGCAGTAAATGTGATAAATTCATGCCATATTGATATTTTTACTGCACTTTAAAAACCGCACTTTGGACTAAATGTATAGATTGTACATTTATTGTACATGTAGGCTATGTGGTAACTTTATACTGTACAGTTTTAAAGATTTTAGCAGGTTGTCAATAACAAACCACATAAAGATGCTATCTGCACTATATTTACAAGATGCTATCTGCACTATATTTACAGCCTCAGGCTATTCTGTTCGGATGTTGCATTGATTGAATGATTTCTAGATTGAGGTGGCTTGTCCTTTAAACACAGGTGCACTTGTTTAATGATTTTGATGGGTGGTTATTTTGAGGATAAAGCTTAATCTTTTGTCCTGACCCAGATTTACGCTGGGTTATCTGCTCTCTGAAATAATTAAAGATCATTGATTGCAGAACTATAGTGCTAAACGAGACATGAATTTTGTTTGCATGAATCAGTGATCGCAGCTATAAACTCTTTACTGTAACTCAAGAATGCTGCCTATATATAGCATCACGTTATGTCTCATTCACATTGAGTCGAGCTCATAATGTCACTGGTCAGATCATATCAGAGGTACAGGAGCTTTTAGAAGTCCATCAGTAGCAGTGTTTCTTTATTTGTAATCATATGAATGTGATTTAAATAAGGCTGCACGATTATGACAAAAATCTTAATTGTCGATTATTCCTTTGAAATTGTAATTGCAATTATTAATTACAATTAAATTAATGTTTACACCTTTGTTTGAAGCAACTGCATGCCATATTATTATATGAAAACAAACTGAAAACACTGAATAACTTTTATTGCTTTTCTATAGTATTACACATCAAATGCCAACTGCATCAGATTAGTTTCTTCTTTAAAAAAGAGGTAAAAATATGCATGGAATGTTATACTAAAACCAAAATTAAACCAATGGAAAAACCCTTGATAACAGAAAAAAAAGCATCTAAAGCACGCAGAATAACATAAGTGGACTTTGAACGATTAATTGCTGCTTTGAACGATTACGTAATTATGGCATCCATAACTGTAATCGCGATTAGAAATTTGAGAAATTGTGCAGCCCTAGATTTAAGCCTTATGTTTTTAGCTTTAGTTCTCTCAAATGCTTTGCAGTAGATACCATATTCAAGTTTTATTATGATGCATAGCATGGTTCTTGGACTTAGCTATTGTTTTTATAATGTTTTGAGTGAAAGATTGACAGAATTGAAAGTTACATTGGTAAATTATATTGATACTCATAGCAGTTTAGGAAGGATCATGACTTCACAGCATGAATTAGTCATTACCAGTATTGCTTGGATGTTAATGCAAATATGGATGTGAGGAAAAAACACACATCTACATAATTGTATATGGTGACCAAGCATTCAGTGTTTAACTGATGTCATTCATTATTTTTTATCAATTAATAACAGAAGCCCACTGTTTCAGTCTGTATAATTTATTTATCATAGTCATATATAACACAAATTGCATTTTTGTTAGCACTCTAGACTTCTTTAATATACACTAACCTTTGATGTGCTCTTATGCATGTTTACATAATCAAATAGATTGCTGAAATTATCAACTAATCCTTGCACATCACCATTAACATTCCTAACCAACTGTGACATTTGACCAGAGATTGATTTTCTGTGATTTACAAGATTATTGCAGTCTATAAAAGGTTCTTATGTGGTGTGGGACTGTAATAGCCCTCAAAATTGACATGGTCTCCCCCCTTACTAAGCCTCCTAAAGGACACTCTGTAGCATCTGCTCAGTAAAGGATGGCATAAAGTAGCGCATGCCTGAGGGTCACAGGACATGTCCTGTGCTGCGTGTGGGGCAGCCTACAGGATCACTTGATTGATGGAGAAAGTACCATGGATTAGGGAAATAAGAGAAAACACACACATACATTGGAAAAAAATAATCCATTCACTGACGTCACAGTTTAAAAACCCAATACGGTGGAGTAGTGGGATTTTGTAGGTCAGTGAATTTGTGACAGATTATAGGCCGATTGCCTCCCACTCTGATGCCTGTGTTCGGTACATGGTGACTGTTTCAATAGAACTGCAGCACTCAGCAAGACACGGCTGTTTTGCATGGTTGTTCAGCATACAAAGGCATTGCATGTTTTCAACATCAGATGTTGGTAAAAATACGAGTAATAATTGTAAACTAAGCCCTTTTACTTTATTAGGACAGGGAGACAGCTCTGGCAGCACTGACTGCTGGAAGACCTGGAAGTGATGAAATAGCTTTAGATCTTGAAGCATCAAACTACACAAGGAATCCATCTTTCTGACATTCATTATGTAATACTGTAATGCGCTGAACAATGTGGGTGTGCAACATTTTTTCAAATGCATTCTTAACAGATGGGTGTTTGATTTATAGTGTAGAGTTTATAGTGTAGTCTATTTAGCTTTGTTTTTTTCCTGTTTTGTTGCATCTAGTTGTGTGAATTGTTTCACTTTGCTTCTTTTTCTTTTACATTTTATTTCTTTACATTTTGTTTAATTGTTTAGTATTTATTGTAGATTTTGCACTGGTTTGTTTTTTGTTGTTTAGTTTTTTTGTTTAAGTTTTATCTCTTTACTTCTTTTAATAGTATTTTTTTTGTTTCTTTACCTTTTGTAATTTTGCTTGGCTTTGATGTTTTCCCTTTGTTTCTTACTTTCTTTAAATTTTGTTTTATTGTGTAGCATTATAGCTTGTTTTGCTTTGTATTTTTGTTTTTCTTGTTTTTATTTTCCTTTTGTTTCTTTACATTAAATTTTTTTGTTTTGTTTCTTTTTATCAAGAGGTAAAACAGGAACATTCTCTGCAAAACAGACAATGCATTACAATATACAGTATGTATTGATGAGAGTTATTAAAGTTTTCTTTCTTTTTTTATTTTTATTATAGAAGTGAGAGTAAATCGATGCAAAATATTTTATTAATATGATATTAGAAATACTGTCTGCAAAATAGATATTTTTTGATCAGTTTTTTTCCATGCAGAGTTTGTTGAATAATGGATAATCAAGGATACATGTCAGTTATCTGTTGATTAAAGTATATTATTTATCATTTATTTATTTATCATATAATTATCAAGAGTATTTTTCTTTGATTTTGGTTTAAATTCATTTTTTACGCACTTTATTTAGCTTTTTTGTTTTGTCAAAGGTGGTGAGAGCAAACAATTGTTTGATTATAACATGTCAACATGTCACGTGTAATATAGACATTGTAATGGGTACTCAGATATACCTGTCAGGTATTTGCTGATAAAAGTCTGTTATTTCTTGCTGTGTGGAGATTAAAATTAATGAAACGTAGCACTGAGACAGCTTCTTGCAGACTTCCCACAACATCCATTAATAGTGTTTTTTTCCATCATGTTTTTGATCTGAAATATTCTTGGATCGAGGGCTCATTAAAATCCTATAATTTCACTGTCACTGCAGTATGACCTTTCTTGGGGGAGGTTTACATTGCGGCCTTCAAAAGCTCTCAGTTTTGCTAACTTGTGACTTAATGATTTTAGAAATGAGGAGTGCACTGTAATTTTGCTTTGACTCATTGCTGGTAATTTGAATGGGATTTTCTTAGAGGCTTGTGCAGCTGATGCATTTAGAAAGTGACACTGCTATCTTTTTCCAGGTTATTTAACAGTCACCATTGAGCCTCTCCCTCCCGTGGTTATGGGGGACACAGTGACTTTGAAGTGCAATTTCAGGACGGATGGCAACTTACGAGAGATTGTGTGGTTTCGGGTAAGTGGGGTCCGAGTTTCATCTTTGCATGACATGCTTTTACTTCCACCATCCTGGGGAAAGAAAATCACTTGTTTTTCAGTGTGCTAGTTCTTTTCAATCTCTCGTATTGTTCTGTTGGCAAACTGACGTTGTGAGAACAGAAGCTGTCAAAAATATGAAAATATATTCAGGATTAAGAGTTAACGCCTCAGTGATTTTAAGACAAGTTTTCATTTTGTCGTCAGACTGCGACATAAGTGTGGCAGGATTGTTGATCCAACAGATAAAACATTCAATTAAAACACATCAGTATGCCAATATATGTCTAGGACATTTAAAAAAAGACTCTGTCACATCATTTGCAATATATGATATGTTTATTTAATTACCAAGCAAATCATAAATGATCAGTTTTACTGTATAAGGTCACATACTACAGTAATAGAGGTCCCAAAACTATTTGGACACTCAAGCCACAATTAAAAAAGTATATACATTTATTTCTATTGGATAACAAAATGATTTATTACATTTTCAAAAGTAAGACAGAGGTATTGGACAACAAGGTAATTTATTTGATTGCTAGGGAATGCATGAACTGATAAAAACTGAATTTTAAAAGCAATGGAAGTCGCTTTGAATCAAAATGTCTGCCATGTGCATAAATGTGAAAGTGGTTGTCAGATGTTATTGGATCATGTCCATAGTTAATGAGATCATCTGACTTCCTATGTACACTAAAAGTTGGTTAAAAATAAGTTATTTCATAATTTACTGTACAAGAACTTGCACCACAGATGTCAGCTGCTTTAATGCTGGAGTTTTTTTATCTTATTCGAAGAAATTCATACATTTAAAAGCAGGATTTTTGTCCAGACAGCAGCTAGAGATTTAAAGTGAATTATTGCAAATAACCAAACATTTACTGTAAGTAGGAAACATTTGTACATGCCAAATGATTACTCTTAACTTACATGTACCCAGTACATAATAGTATATTGTCATTGTTTTCAAAGGTGATGGAAGGTGGAACGTCAAAACAGAAAATTTTTACCTACGACGCCATGTACAACACCAATTTTTCTCACATGGAGGACTTCCTCAGACGAGAGGACCTTGTTTACCAGTCAACTGTCAGGTTATAGTTATATCCAGCAGAGCACAGTTTATAGTGGATAATACTTGGCTTTCCTCTCAGCATGCATAGTGCTATTTTTATGACTGCTGTTATGTGTTTAGACAGATTGTTCCTCACTGTTCTTAGGCTCCCTGAGGTTCAGATGGAAGATGATGGACCATATGAATGCCATGTGGGGATCTATGACAGGGCATCTAGAGAGAAGGTGGTCTTGGCATCTGGGAGTATCACACTTAATGTCATGTGTAGGTTCTATTTATAAAGCGTCATACACATATGAAGTCAAAAACATGGTGATGTGCTTTAGTTTCTGGTTGTATTAACATAAAATCCATAATATCTCTTATAAAATCCATAATAACGCTTAACCTTTGACTTAAAAAGAAAATAGCTCATCCAAAAAAAATGTATTCTATCATCATTTACTCATCTTCATGTTCTTTTAAACAGGTATGAACCTCTTTCTTTTGCATAAAACTAAATAATTTTGAAGAACAATAAATTTGGACTAAACTGACACTTATTATATGGACAAAATGATCTTCATTTGAGTTCCTCACAAGAAAGAGGATTGGAACAACGAGAGGGAGAGTGAAAGATGACAGAAGTCTCATTTTTGTGTGAATTATATTTTTAAGCTCAATCATTGAAACAAAAATCTAGTGAGCACTTTTCCCTAATTTGAAAGGATTCTGTAAATGTAATAACGATAATGGAAAATTGACGATTAATTTCTTTAGGATGCTTATTTTGATTCAGCAGTTTTTAGCTTGATAGTATAATAACAGTGTGGATATCTTTTTGGTGTCAAACCAAGACAAGATTTCAAATTCTCAGTCTCTCTGTCTTAATTGCTTGTGCAAGTACCTACATGCCCATAAAATCTGGGAATATGCAACAGGGTATTCATGCAATTTCCCTCTGCATGCACTTGCAAATTAATGTTTCAGTCGGATGTAACATGCCATGACGAGTAAGTGAGATACAAGCTGGAGTTAATTTAATGGTAGCTAAGAAATCATCAGAAAGATTTCACATGGATTACTGACTTAAATCACGAGATGTTGCTATTGTGATATAAATCTTGCCTACTAACGCACTTTGCTTATAAACTGAAGTTCATTAAATAAGGATCTCCTGGCTTGCGGTCTGAAGCACAAACGTGCCCTTGAGAGAAAGATATTAATAATTACTTTGAATGCTGCACTGTCATCTCTCCTTATCTCTTTGAATTACTGTAGGGAGGCTTTTGATTTCTAATGAGTTTTCAATGTCTTTGTTTCTTCTCAGCTCCACCAAAATCAATATCTGTTGAGGCGGCAAATCAGCCAGCTCCTTTCAGTCGCTACGAGGCTCAAAACTTCACACTTGTTTGCATTGTAACTGGAGGAAAACCTGCCCCCGTGGTGAGCAGAAGAATAAACTAAAAGCTCTATATTAAAACCTAGATAAAGACAGACACGTAAATACCAGAGATTATTTAAATGGAAATGTGTTTCATTGCTGTTTAGTTGTAACTTTTTGTAATTATTTCTTCGCCAAACTCAGGTGTACTTCAAGAGGGATGGAGAACTTATTGAAGTGCATCCTTTCATGTCCACTGAGAAAGTTGAAAGCAGAGGCTTGCTCTCTGCCATGGATAACCAGCCGCTTATCAGTCGAGAACTGGATGATACAAAAGTGCAGAAATCTCTTTCTTTCCTGGGCCCTTACAGCGAGCCGGTGCACCTTGATAAGGACCAGCCACAGCGCAGCTACATATCTGGAGACCCTGGTCAAGAGGAACCCAGTCCCACCACAGAGGTCATCCCAGAGACTGTGATCAGCCGAGAGTTCCCCCGCTGGGTGCTGAGCTCAAGCCCACTGTACTATTTTAACCATACACAGTCTGAGCTGCATGACGGTACTATGGAGGTCCAAGCTATGCTGACCTGGCACCTGAACCCACAACTGGACAATGAGGCTCTGTTCACCTGTGAAGTCAAGCACCCGGCTCTTTCCATGCCCATGAAGGCAGAGGTTACGCTCTGTGAGTGTCAGTTCATTTACGTTACCAAATAAATACAGTTACTGAGTGGGCTGTTTGAGTATGTTTATTAGGGCTGCACAATATATAAGTTATTATGGAGTTTTTCTATTTAATATTTGAATAATGTTTGCTCCGTTTTCCTGTTTTTACATTTAGATTGCTTTTACTGTCATCTAACATTCACTTAATCTTCAAATCTAGCAACACGTTTAAATGCAATTTTTATATACATATTTAATGCAAGTCATTAAAAAAAGCTGAGTTGACAAAAATACTGAATCCAAGATTTGATGATAATATAGAATAATAAGACATTTACAAGCAATTTTTAAAATTCTGTTCATTTCTGCCTGGGAACACCAAATAACGTAAAGGATTTTAGGCACATCACAGGGTGTAATATATGTATACACACATACATAAGGTATATGTAATTGAACACCTTGACTTTCTGTCTCCTCTGACATATTGACAACAGTTTTATTTCTCACTGTTTTTCAAGCTGCTCCAAAAGGCCCAAAGCTCTCTGTGGCCCCAAGCAGAGCGAAAGTGGGAGACACGGTTCACATCAAAGTGGAGGGATTCCACATGGGGCCCAAAGTGGTACAATCATAGAAGAAGAACAGCAATGAGAGTCTGTTTTACATTAGAAAGCCTACAAATGTCTTTTGGAAATGTTGAACTAAATAATTAAGTTGCTTTTGATGATTTATAGTAGACCTTAAACGCCTTTGAGAGCTTCTTTTGAAAACTGTTTAATATTCTCTTCAAGTATAATATATGTGAGCACAGGAATACTGCCAGTGGTGTTTAGCAAATGTATGTTTTAAAAGAGCCTCCCAAGCAACTCCTCATAAATATTTAATCTTTGTTTGTAATGTAACCCACTTGAATGCAGAAAAATATCAACTATATACTCTGCATCTTATGCTGGGTGCAACCATGTTCAATGTTTTAAATAGCTGAAGTTTTTAATGAATATTTAATGTGCTACAGAATAAAGTGTTTCCAGAGCCTCTGTTCACATGGACACGTGTGGGAGGACCTCTGCTGGATGGAAGTGAAGAGAGATTTGGGAAAGTACTGGCTCTGGAGCGAGTCCCAGCTGAGCTCAACGGATCCATGTATCGCTGCACTGTCCAAAACCCTTTGGGATCTACCAACACTCACACCCGCCTCATAGTATTTGGTCAGTATACCAGATGCATCACACACAATTCATGTGGTCTGTAGCCAACACTCAGATGCCTCATACAGTACTAATCGGTTTTTTACCTAAGATGTGTCCTCTTCACAATGCTGGATCCACATCTGACACTCAGTGTTTTCTCTTTATCTAGCACTCGCATGCATTTAAATGTTCAGACCATTCCCAAACATTCTTATTTCATACAGTATTTTGTTTGTACTCAGTAATTAAAGGCCACATACTGTTTAGTGTGATATAATTGCTGTTAGCTGTTTATTTTCAAAAGATAAATGTGTTTGATCAGTAGGCAAAAAAACAAAAACAAACGCACAGTCTATGGTCAGATTTTGATACCAACAAGCATAACCAGTCGCCATGTTGAGATCACATGACCAGCAATGAATGACGTGATGACATTTAATGAGAACCTCTACAGTCATTTATGCAATTAATCAAAACCCACTCAAAAAGTCCATTGATTTCAGGACAACGTAACCATGAAGTGCAAAAATTGTGGGGGGTTTTGGCCTACAAAAATCCCTGCAGCACTGTTAATCATGGCTGAATGCAAATAGGGCATGTCTACAGTGGCATAAGAATATCAGCGAGTTCAACATAACCAAAATATTGAGACTTAGGTCTCTGCAGAGCAAATGTGGGCGTTTATCACCTTGTGGGTGTTTTCAAACTGCTGGGTGTTTCTAAATTATGCAATCAAAATGATCCCCCTTACCCAACCCCACCCCTAAACCTAACATCACTATGACGTCAGCCAATCAGGTGTAAAAACGCCCTGATCTGGCAACTCCCATTACTTTCCTGCAGAGAACTGTACTTGAAAATATTGAGTGCACCTTTAAGGTCACATATTTCTGTGCTATTTTATTCCTATGTTTTATGTGTTTTTATTGATAACCTGTACGGTTTAACTAAAGCTTTTTTTATTTTTAAAACAGAAAATCCCAGGATCAAGAAGGAGACTAGACATCTGAACTGTAAGGCACAATAACATCCTACACATGAAATATCTAAAGGGTATTCTAGATAAACTCTCACTTTAATGGTTAATTCATTTTCAGTTGGGGATTCTGCTGGAGACTTGCTTGGACCCTCGTTGATGATGCTGCTGTTAACATTGACTGTGGAGTTAACATGAGCACAATGGGGTGTGCTTTCCATTAGTACCTTCTCTGATACTCTGTCAACTCCTCTGCCATCTCTCTCGCTGCCCGGCAGCTACGCTATAATCCAGGACTGATATTGCATCAGAGAAATATGTGCTCAGAATGAAAACAATAAGCTCAACCCACCCTGACCACCCCAACCATGTGACTACGGTTCAGCTCAGTTTGTTCCACACCTGTTTTGTTACAATACAATGACTTATTAATGCTTTGAATTCATTTTCTACATTACATTGTGCACAGCTGTGTTGCAAAAAAGGATTAAAGTGCAATAGGACGGCCCACATACAGATAATCCTGGACATACATTACAGCTCTCATCATTCTAAACAGCTTATTGTAATGCCATTTTATTAATGTTGTTCCTTAAAAAATCCCCTGATTTCATGGCAGAGGCTATTGAGACTTGAGGATCAGATTCACCCACTGCATATGACCTCTAGATGACAGTATAGAGCTTCAGACAGAATACCTTTTTTATGCATAAAATGTCCATAGACCCTTTTGGGTGGTGTGTACTAAGAAGTTCCTCAAACAGTTATGTAATGCATTATAGCGCAATGCAATGTTCTTATCTCTGTAGTGAACAAGGTGTGTTGCTACAAGAAAAATTAAAAGCAAGTTTTGGAATTAATTTCAATTATTTTGTTCTTTCGTTTCCAAAGTTTGTATAAAATGTAAATGATGGTGGAACGCGAAATATGGCGGGGAAACAAGTCGGTTGTCAATGGAAATGAGTGATGTAAAATTAGCTGAATTTTCTATGCTGTATTTTAATAATATCAAGACATTATGGATGAACATATAAACCACACATTTATAGTTAATCAATCATTTTTCACGGTTTGCTTTATTTGAAATGATTATGTTATAGCTATAGCATGCATATAATGGATATAGATCAAATAATATAAAATAATAGTAAAATATATTAATATCGATAATAACAGAAAACTAATGTATTGTTTTCCACATGAATGCATAACGTTTTCCTCATTTACAGAGGGGTTAGAACGCAGTAAACCCATTTGGAACACGCTTGACCAATAAAATTCAAGGGCACTAAAACTTCTGTTATGGTTTAGTTATAGCCTAAATTATAAATCGGTTAGGTTGGAATAATGACGCAGCTAACAAAACTATGTTCTAAGAACATTTTGCTAATGTTCCAGTTAAGTTATACAAACATTAATTCCGAATGTACAAAACATGTTTTTTTTTTTTTTAATGTTTTAAGGTAACGTTCCATTTTATAATTTTGCAAACATTATGGGAATGTTAAGGGGTAACTTTCGTTAAGAACGAAAGTAACGCGGGACGAAAGTTACAAAGCGATTTTCTCACCGTTCGACTACATTTGGATTTCAAGCCAGGACAGCATTTAGAACGCAACCCTCTTGATCCTTAATGGAGCTACCAAATATCACGTGATCTCATCATTGTTTCCCGCGGTTAGAACATCGGAGAGCTTTTTTTCGGGTATGGAGTTACAGTGAAGTACTATGGGATGAAATTAGACTCAAAATGATTAATAGATGCACGCAAAAATATCAATTTAACATCAATTTTATACATGTATCTTATGAACCACAAACAAATGCAAAATGGTTTATTGAATCGAACTGTCCGAAAGAACTACTGCCCAGCAAACACAGAACGTTGTGAGGACGTCGCCAGTTAGTCGTCATTTGGTCAGCGCGACATTACTTTATGGCTACGTTGTGAGGACGTCGTGGTAAAGTTCCATTTTTTTAAAATCTTGGCTAACTTCCCAGAAACGTCGTGGGCACGTACTCAAAAGACGTCGCTAGTTAGTCCCATTGGGGACGTTGTAGCGACGTGGTCAGCTGGTCTTCAGATAACTTTTAATATTATTGCACTAGATGTATTATTATTATTAAGATACCATTTGAACAGCATATTCTTTGGGAAATATACAAAAAAATTAATCAAGCATGTTAAAATAATTATATATATATATATATATATATATATATATATATATATATATATATATATATATATATATATTATATATATATATATATATATATATATATATATATATATATATATATATATATATATATATATGCCAACAGTTTAAGAACAATAAAATAAACAATTTACTTAGCAAATGGTGATAATGTTTGTTAATGAAAGAGAGTACGGAACAAATTAACATTTAAACCTTAAACTAGCAGCGCACGTCACTTTCTGAGTGAAGTGCGCGACGTGCGCGTGCCCGTCATTTTGTAACGGTCAACTTCCAGCGGACGGACACGGAGGAAAGGTAAGTCCTATAAATCTACTTTTATTCATAGATTTTAACTTGATATAACGTTAAATGCCATCAAAGAGGAGTAGTGTTTTGTATTTTTTTAGGTTTTCTCTTTCAATTTAATAAATAAATGCTCCGTTTGGTTAATTAGCTCAAAAGCAGTCTCAGAGGTGGTCTAAGGTAACGGTGACTGTTAAAATCGAATTTAACCTTTCCTGTTTTAAATTATTTGAAATTTATCACTATAAACTATACAGTGTTAACTTTCTAATAATTAAATTTTTAACCGTAGTAACGTTAATTAGTTTGTTTGAATAACTCACCTGCTGCTTGAGCTTGATGATGCTCATGCTATCCATGCTGTGAACTTGAATATAATCCGATATAACGTTAAATATAAAGGTTAACGTTAATTAGACCGAGGCTGCCGAAATCATGTTCAGTGTAACGTTATGTGGGATTAATAATTTCCCCTTTTCTCCCTCAAGTGGCAGGCTTGTAAACTCTGTCATCTGTTCATTATTGGTGTTGATGGTGTTTTTCACATGCATGCTTTTTAATGCTAGTTTAATTCTCAAATTGATCTGATACTTTCGTTTCACAAAAAGTAAACAAATTGTTCACTTTTTTAGGGCCTGACCGCCACCACTTGAGTCCATGATTCAGTGAGTTCCTTATAAGGAAATATATTTGTTAACACCTAGTAATTTAAATGTATTATTTATTGCTTTAAAATGAGCACATATATTTATCATCAGGGGAAGAGACAGTCTGGGCAGCAGCAACAAGACAACTATTACAAGTAGAGATGGGTTTCAAGAACTGGTACTAATTTGGTTCCTGACTTGTTCAGTACTGAAAACATTTACATAAGGTACAGGATCAATAGTGCTGCTATCAGTATTCTTGTAACATTGATTCATTACCCTTTAGACACAACCACATATCCTCCAAATCATCTCTGCGTGGATGGCAGCAAGGATCCAGGATCAAGAGATCATTCTTCATGGAGACTGTTCCGCAGGAAGCAGTTTCTCCTGGGTGAAAAACTAAACCTGGTTGTTTCAGCATCACTCAGGCAAGACTAAATACTTTTAAATTGATTTCAGTTGGTTATGTGTTTCAGGTCATCTTGACCATTCTGCTGTCCTGGATGTAAGGCCGTGCTGGAACTACATTTCTTGTTGTTGAAAGATTTGTGCAGCGGTATCCAGACATATAACGCCCCATCACACGGGGCGTGAACGCCTCTCGTTTACTTTTAAATGAAGTGACGTCAAGCATGGTGAAATTAATTCTAGAAATTAATTCTAAATAGAAGTTGAAGACTTTTCCAGCACCAATGCAGCCGTCCTCCAGTCAGAACATCTTATGCAAATACCCAAGCGCAGATGCAAGCCAATCAAGTGCATGCAATACCAGAAAACTAATGTGATTGGCTGTCACTATGAGAAGAGACAGTAATTCTGATCCGATATCAGTGTCGTTTTTTGCAAAAAAATTTTT